>NC_043707.1:74867418-74899851 GCF_006229205.1 Suricata suricatta
ACCTCCACACTGTTTTCCAGAGCGGCTGTACCAGTTTACATTCCCACCAACAGTGTAGGAGGGTGCCCATCTCTCCACACCCTCGCCAGCATCTATAGTCTCTTGATGTGTTCATTTTAGCCACTCTGACTGGCATGAGGTGGTATCTCAGTGTGGTTTTGATTTGTGTTTCCCTGATGATGAGTGATGTTGAGCATCGTTTCATGTGCCTGTAGGCCATCTGGATGTCCTCTTTGGAGAAATGTCTGTTTATGTCTTCTGCCCATTTCTTCACTGGGTTATTTGTTTTTCGGGTGTGGAGTTTGGTGAGTTCCTTATAGATTTTGGATACTAGCCCTTTATCTGATATGTCATTTGCAACTATCTTTTCCCATTCTGTTGGTTGCCTATTAGTTTTCTTGATTGTTTCCTTTGCAGTGCAGAAGCTTTTTATCTTGATGAGGTCCCAAGAGTTCAGTTTTGCTTTCATTTGGGAAACAAATCTAATGCTGCACCCAAGAAAAAAGGGAAATGAACATTGGCTAAAAATCACCATCTTCTCCCACATCTAACAGGTCTGCAATAATAACATGTTAACGATGGTTGAACATGGATTATAGGGCAGGCTCAGTACTAAGCACTTTATTTGTATTAGCTCAAATAACATTCAAATGTGCATGAGGTAAGTACTTCCATGTCGTGAATTGATAAGGTGAATCAAGGATAGAAGCCTGAAGTCTGAGCTGAGTGCCCAGCCCTCCTTGTTGTGCCATGTTGCCTCTCATTAATGCAGGGTGCCTCTCATCAGTCAGGGTGCCCCATGGTCTGGCATGCTGAGGTCACCGTTGTCTCCCACATAGTCTCCATTGTCTCTCAGTTACCTCTGACTTTTTTCAACAACTTGACCCTTCTCCCAGGGTCCTGGCTCCATTTTCAAGAGTGAATATTAGATTCTTCCCATCCTACCCTTTTCCTGAAGACACTTCAGCTCATTCAGATAATTCATAGTGAAGCAACAAGAACATTCTCTTTATAATGTCAGTCACGTCATAGATAAAATTTTAACACTTGGTTTTCTTTTGACTGTCTCCTCTGAACAACGACAGTCATAATTGTCCCTCTGCTTTCTGGTTACTCTCCTCCCCCCACCCTTCCAAAAATGCTTCTCTTATGCTGAGCAAACATATATATTGGTGTAACTTGAAATTCACTTTATACACCTTTTCTCCCTCTTTTGGAATAATCCTGTTCAGTGCATGACTTCAGATAAAATCACATCTGTTTTCCAATCCGTGGTAAGAGTATGCTGGTTGTCAGGATCGCAGTGGTGGTTGCAGAACACTTCTCGGAAGTATGAGGACACATCACAGAATCTAGGATACCTTTGCAAATTCATATTCCTTGACGTTCACTGTGCCAAAAATTCTTATATGCTCACTGTAGCAGTTAGTTATTGCTCTAATAGCTATTGCTATAAATGCTGAGCAGCAAACCATAAACTACACCTCAGTGACTGAGAAGCATTATTCTCATACTCATGAGTCTATGAGTTGGCAGAGTTGTTCTCTTTTAGGCTGTTGGTCTGTGGGTTGATTGGGACAGGTTTCCTCGACATATCTCATCTTCCTGAAGTTTGCAGCTGCCCTGGGTTTGTTCTTCTTGTGATAATGGCAGAAATGCAAAAGAGCAAGCCCAGCCACGACAACACATTTTATATCTCTGTTCGCCACATATTGGCTACAATCCTGGTGATCAAAGCAAGTCACATGCTAAGCCCCAGATCAAGGGTAGGGAAGTATACTCAGTGTCTGATGGAAGGAGGGGGGAGGGTACTACAAAATCACAGGGCACAGGGAATGGATACAAGGGGAGGAGAAAAACTGGGCAAGTAATTTAATATGCTGCATTCCTAATTTGAAATGTACAGGTACAATAAGTGACTTCAGCTGATGTGAGTATCCTGAAATCTATCAAATATTCAAATATGTTGAGGTAGAACAAAAGAATGAGAAACCCTGGTGTAATTGCTGATAACTACTAAGCATGTATCATTGACTCAGGCCACTCTCTTAAACTTTCAATATTTTGTTTGTTAAATAATTCTTCAGTTTGTATCTGTTGATCACCTACAAAATATAAAGAACTGTGCAAGACACTGTGGATACAGAAACAAGAAAAGACACTCATGGCCCTGTTGCCATGAAACTCAGGGTCTACTAAGGAAATATATTAACAATAATAATTATAAATTTAAATTGTTAAAGGTTCCTTGAACAAAGAGAGTTAGTTATAAACTAAGTGTTCATCACTGGGAGATACAACCTACTCTGTTATTACAAGGAGGGTTCAGCTGAAGTGCACTAACAGGATTCTAGCTGCACTAAGAGGCTTTGTTATAAATAACTGGGTGGACTCTAGGCAGAGCAAAAGCATATGAAATACACCCCAGATAGTATGGGAAATGATAACAAAGTCCAGCTGGGAGAACACAGAAAAAAAAAAAAAGAGACTGATTATAACTACCAAGAGAATAGAAAACATAAGGTGATGACCAGACAGTCAGAGGTCAAATACCTAGGGCCTTAGTTTAGTTTTTTAAAGTAATGGGAAGTCATTAAAAAGTTTTAAGCAGAGGTGAAACATGATCAAATTTGCATGTTCACACTGGACCTACAGAAGGAAATAGGAAATATCAGTGAAGAAGTTACTGCAGTTTTTCATGGAAAAGACAAGATGACTTGTGGCAGATGATACAGAGACTGAACACCTCGAAGAGAGAGTAAGTGGTACGATTTGTGGAAATTGATGATTGAATTGACATCTCCCATTTAGAAGAGTGTGGTCAAGAATGACTGTAGGTGTCTGGGTTGTACAACTTAGTGAATGCTGGAAAAATTAGAAAAGGACCAGCTTTATGGGGAAGGTCATAAATTCAGTTTTGAAATTGTTGAAAAAAAAGATAAGTGTAGAAATGGATGACCTATTTAGATAGATGAGTCTGGAAGAGAACCAGTTTCATGCGAAAGACCGTGAATTCAGTTTTAAAGATGTTAAAGAGAAGATGATGCATCCATGCATATATGGATGACCTAGTTAGATACATGAATTTGGAGCTCACAGGAAATGACCGAACAAGAAAAAGAAATTGGAGAATTATCAGTATATGCATATACTTGAATCCACATGTGTAGATGAGATCATCTTAGGAAAGAATATAGAGAAGACTGAATTACAAGAGCTTATGAATGTCATTGAAAAGTTGTTAGGAAGAAGAACCAACAAAGATTAGAGAGAAGAGAAATGAGAGGTAGAAGAGAAATCAGTTATGTGTGATGACACAGAAACCAGGAATGTAACCAAGAAAAAAATGTATTAGTTGTTTTTAATACTACTGAGAGACCAATCATAATGAAGACAGAAAATACTGCTGGGAAATACTCAACTGAAGTGACTTCTCCTGTACTCCTCATTGACAATCTACTCCAAGAGTCATCCTAGATCTTATCATCTAATCCACTCATGGCCCCAAGTCACTTTTCAAAAATGGCCTTGTCTATTTCCAGATTACATGTTCAATTTCTCCTAGTGCAGCCATTCTAACATATAACTGTGACTGTCTATTATGAATCACTCCATTAGTATCTTCTTTTATTTCATTTTTCCTCATTCAGTTTATAACATTCTGACCAATACCCCACTCACCTCTACTTTCATGGAATCTACACAGCAAAATTTCAACCCTGGATTAAAGTAAGTATGTACTGGGTCTGCTGAGTACTATTGGAGAAAGCCACAAAACAGGGGAGACTATTTCTACAAAATATTCTTGACCACTATTGCATCTGGGCCCTCAACAATGCCTGTCAGTTTTACCATGTTTCTCTGATATCAATTCCATAGTCTTTAGAATAGCACACAGTAAGGACACAATAAAAATAAAATTCTGTAGATAAAATCTTTCCAATGCTTCTACATTCTCCTAACGTCACACTGGGCATGGTTCTTTCATTCTTAAAAGTTGATTCTGCCTCTTACTGTATTACAATCAGATAAGAGTCACTCTACTTCTTGGGTTTTTTTTTTAAGTTTATTTACTTATTTTGAAGGGAGAAGGGGTAGAGAGAGAGAGGGGGAGAGAGAGAGAATCCCAAGTAGTCTTCATGCCATCAGCACAGAGCCCAACACAGGGCTAGATCTCATGAACCATGGGATCATAATCTGAGCGGACATAAAGTTGGGCACTTAAGCTAACTGAGTCATCCAGGTACCCCATGAGTCACTCTACTACTTGCTAGCAAGCCTAAAAACCTTTCTGCATCTACACTTATCTTTTCTCTTTCTCTCTAATTCAACACATTAGGCATGCATTCTCCAATCTAAGGCTAAGGCTGTTGCCTAAATTTTGTATCCCATTTATCCAATCCTTCATAAAACTGCTCTGTATGATTTTTGTTTTTACTCTTTGTGATTTCAACTTTGACCCTTCTCATCAGTGCTTGAAATGCTGAAGTATTCACAATCTTAGAAAAAGAAGGCCTCTCTTCTCTTGGATGCTGTGACTAATCACTCAGATTGCCATCTTCTGAACATAGACATTCATTCTGCTAGTTGCCAGAAGTGCTTACTACTGACAGCTCACAGCTGAGTCCCTTTGCAGGCATTGCCATAAGTAGTGTTTAAAAAGAATCTCATCTCTTATTGATGGAGGGGGTGAAAAAGCTGAGGATTAGGCCTAGATCTTAATTATAAGGGTAGCTGTGCTCTAGAGAAGGTTAAATTTCAACTCCACAAGTCTGGTATACCAAAGGAAGGGCTCTAATCAAGAAAAAGTAGAACTTGATATTTTCAGATGAGAACATCTGGATCAATGCACCCCAAAATTTTAATCCTCAGATTCTGCCAAGTGATCTGGGCCTCCAGAAATGATCTATTTCTTCCTCTTAAAGACTCACACTAACCATTAGTTGAAGACAAGCTAAAGGCCTCTGTATTGTAAGACAGTGGACATACTTCTCAGTATTTCCTCTTACCTCTTCTCCTGATCAGCAGACTAATAAAGAAAGTCAAGGAACAATTTAACCCAGTTGGAAACATGATGCAGCTACTGAGGGAGGAAAGAGACTATACCTGAAAGAAGTGAAAGAACTTAACCAAGATATACCTACAGAGGCCAGGGAAGTTTGTGTGGTTTTAGATCAGGTGAGTTCTGGGTTCGGAGAGGAGGTGGTGGAACACAGAGTTGCAGAAGAGAAGGCTTATCAGTATGGGAGTACTTTCTCGAGATAAAGGAATTAATATCTTGGTAAGAGCCCTAGGAGACATTGCAAAAACCTACTGGAAAGGCTCTTCAAAACTGGGAGAAAGTGACAAACAACACAAAGTGAAGTAAAAATGCAGAAATTAGCATTAAAAGTAATGGAGGAATACCTCAGAAAAATTAATACTGTAGGAGAGTTTTTTTTTTAAGTTTACTTATTTTGAGAGAGAGAGAGTGGGAGGGGAGAGAGAGAGAGAGAGAGAGAGAGAGAGAGAGAGAGAATATCCCAAGTAGCCTCCATGCCATCAGTGTAGAGCCCAACACAGGGCTCAATCCCATGAACAATGAGATCATGACCTGATCCAAAGTCGGATGCTTAACCAACTGAGCCACCCAGGCCCCATATTAGGAGAGTGTTACATAAGGCTGGAAATGACCATCAGTTGTCTATGTTCCACAAGGGATCTCAAAGGACACACTTATCAAATTATTAACAAATGTTCCAAGAATCTCAGTGGTAGCTGCCTGCTCTAGACCAAGACTGACTATAGGAGATGCTACTACAAAACTGGGCTTTGTGCTAATAAGGATGAGAGGATTCAGATTAACAATAATAAAGGCCAGGAAGGAGTGCTTAACTGTTAGATCAAGATGAAAACAGTTACCTTAATGAGCAGCAGGTTGGAATGGCAGTGGTTTGGGAACAGTACTGACTCACAGGGAGCTATCGAAATGGTTTAAGAACATTGTAAATGCAAGGGCAATGAAGAGGAGCAGCCAACCAGGGCATTATCAATCTAAATAATCAAAAGAAGTCAAGATTGGATACCCAGTAGGCTAAGGAAATGGCCATCATAAAAAGTCCTGATCCATTTTCTAGTTTGCAGACTTGCCAGTTTTCAGATTGAGTGCCCATGAAATGAAGTAGGAGTTAGTTCACCAGAAAGAAGTACCCTGCAAACAAATGCCAAAGGTTTCTGGGGACGTTAGCCAAATTACAAAATCTGTCTTTGTTTTTTCTTTCAAAAAATAGAGGCAGTAACTGTTCTCCTCTTGGGGATCTCATGTGGATTAAATGAAATAATGTATATGGTCTTTGATAAATGCTTACAATATTAGATATATATTTGGTTACAGAAGTGGGAGGATTAGAAAATGATCTGTTTTATGTATAAAGGACAATTACAAATTTAATATTTGTCACTAATAACACACAGGGATAGTCTCTTTTTAAAGATCTCAACTTTCTCTCATACATACATGGTTCAATGAGATTCAGTGACCACCTTACTAGTTGTTTTATCTGTTCCTTGGGTTCTTCTGCACAACCCATCTTTTATCTAATCTCTTTCAACTTTTGAACTGTGCTGCTTGATCTTTCAATTCTTGATCTGTAAAAAAGAATATATTTTTAATAATTCACCCTAAGAATCAGATCATTGTCTATCACTCAACCTCTTTCTGATGCCACCAACATAAAGCTTCTGGATTCCGTTTTATCATAAATATTTCAATAAATCCATAGGTAGCTTTGGAGATTTATTTTTGAAAAAAAAAAAAGAACACCCTTAGATGTTTTAAAAAAGCCTCTTTAATACTTTTAAAAGGCGGTAATTGGGCCCAAACTAATCCTTTATTTTACGAATTGTGGATATTTGCATCTTATTCAAGTACATTTTTTCAGATTTTGCACCAACACATATTTTTTAAAAACTGTAGGCCAATAATTTTTGGAAGTTTTATGTTTTGAAAATGAAGGAAAAATTCAAAAGGAATAAAAAAGATAACCCTGTATAACTTGACTTTTGCAGGCTCTGAGAGTAATTCTACTTGGCAAGAGAAGAAATGGTAGCCAGAGTCTTCTGTAAGAGACAGAAACTAAAGTAATTCAATTTTTAATTTAAATGAAGACAAATAAGGTTAACATTTGCAAACTTACCTAACTTTATATTTACCCCGCTTGCTGCAGAACTAACTTACCACTATCTTCTGAAGAAAGGTCGCAGTAAGTTTAATTACATCACTAGTAAGTCATTCCACTTTAGAAATATTTACTGAGTTCAAAATACATATGTAAAGGTGGCCTCTACTAGGTACCATCAGTCTGCAAGTATGAATGAGTTTGATCCTTTCACCTAAGGAAGTTAGAATGTAATTGGGAAAACTATATGCGTGCTCTTAATACTGCTAAAGGAAAACTCAATAACGGACTGCCATTCATTGGAGTTGGAAGACCTGGTGGGATAGCTGGCAGCTAGGCTGGACCTTGGTAGGAACACCTTTCCTCTGACAACTGGAAGTGGTGGTAAAAAGCAAGATAAGAAAAAATAGAAGCGTTCAACTTCAGAGGCATAGGGCATGGAATGGAATGCTGAGCAGTCCAATGGGGTGAAGGTTCATAGTGGTGATAATGCGGAATGAAAACTAAACCTGGATTGGCAGGAGTCCCTTTCTTTGAATATTTCCACATGATACTCAGGAATTTAAGTATTATTTTTAAAACAGAAGTCTCCATCAAAGATTAGTTGTGAGTTTTGTTTGCTGGTGGTGGGAGAAGTGCCCAGAGTCGTTGCATAGTAATGTGTCTACACTTGTGTTTGGAGGAAAGTACCAGCAAAGAATCAAAATGATGGGTACTGTAGCTTTCTTTTTAAAGCAAGTCAGTAGGAACTGTGAATCTTCACATTACTACCTTTTATTCTTTTTCATATCCTTGTTCCCATCCATCTAGCACAGACCCTTGTCTGATATTCAATACATGTATGTTGAAAGCCTTTGGTTTCAAGAAATCTACAAATAAAGACATAGTTCTAATTCTTTAGGGAATGAGACTGTTTCTAGGAGTGTTCTAAGCAAAGAGCTACAGAGATAACAGCAAGGTGGGGGTACCTAATTCTGAGTAGGAACACAGGAAAAAGAACAATGAGCACAGCTCTGTGAAGATGATGCATTTGAACTGGACTTCATTTATTGGTAAAGGTCTAAAACAAAGCAGTGACCATGAAACTTGAGCCTCCAAGAGAGATCATCAATGCCTAAGAGAAAGTATCCATGACATTGAGGGAGGGGATTCTAAAATGGACATGGATCAATTTCCTAGAATCAAAGAACTGCCCAGTCTGTGGAGACACAGATTAGGGGAAACTCAAATTTATCTTATCATATTCTGCATGAGTATGTGTATGTCTTGTACTGACAAGAAATATGTGACGCTTGAATCATATAGTTTGTGGAGAGTAAAAGAGGGACCATTTATTTACAAAAATGTGGATAGGATGTAAGGGAAGCACCAAATATACTGCAATAACCTGGGCCTAATAAGCACCAGATGTTTTTATCACGTGTAGCTCTCAAGCAGAGAGGCTACGTTAGCAGAAATGGAGAGAGAGCCCTGTGAGAGGGCTATCCCTCAAGAGTTTCTACCTGTGGTCAATGGTAGAAAGTTTCCAGGCCTGAGCAACTTAGAGAGGACACAGAGGGTCTCATTCTGCTTCACCGCTGATCTCTTTCTGCAGACCCTCATTTGCTTAGCCACACAGGAAGCTGATGGGTAAGGGAGCTCTTTGATGTAGGCCACACAGTCAGTCTCATGGGGCATAGAGCTGGGTGAGAATGTATTTGAAGGAAAAACAGGAGATATAGGGACAGTGTGTCAAATCATCCTTGATGGATGTAGTTATGATTAAAATACAAAAACTGAACAAATTCACACATACCTGGATTATCACCAGAAAACATTATTCTTCTTTTATGATATACTTTCAAGTGCCAACTTATTCTTGAAGTTTCTTCTGACATACGTTTGCTACTCAATCCTAGACACACAACTTACAAATTACTAGTATCCGAGTATAATTTGTATATTACACTTGTATTTTCTTGTCTAAAAGCCCCTCATCTGGTGACAAGATTTTTTATTTGCTATGTGGATTGATAGCAAATGTGCCCAAATTTGTAATATGAACTTTACAGCATGGCTTCTTATATCTTACCCTTGCTGTCAAACCTCACAGAAGACACTATTTCACCAAAAGGAAATATGACAACAGATTTTTTTCAAATACTAAGATAAGTGAAGCTCATATATTCAAAACATAAAATATGTGAATCAATTTTTCACCACAGGAGTTTTCATAAGACTACTTTATAATCATTAAATTATAAAAATTATAGTTCTAAAATGTTTTCAAGTAGAAAAAGGTATCTTGAACTTTCTGATACCCAAGCTACAATTTAAGAACAACTATCAGATATAAGTATTCAATCTTTATTTGGAGTCTAGATTATATAACATATTTATAAATTGCACATTACAGGCCCAAGTGTAAAAGGTAGAGGCTGAAGAAGATGAAATTTGACTCTTTGAGGCCACACAGGGGCTGGCTCAGGTCAGTCAGTCTATTTCCCCATAGAATTAGGCATTTTTAGAATAAAGTATCCAAGCCAAACAATAAAATAAAAATCAACACTAATTTAAAGCCCCTTGATTTTTTTCCTTTAAAGTCTCACAATCTTTGAAAGATTACATGGTAAGAAAATATAAATACAAGTACTCTAAGGAGCAATGAAAATTAACAAAATTATTTATTTATACAGATGTGAAAAATCAGAAAGGGAGACTGTTTTTAACCCGTGGTACACCATAAGCAAAGCATTAAAAGTTCAATTTCCATTTCAAAACCCCTGTTTTCATTCTCATTGTTCATAGTTGCTTTGATGTTCCTGCACTCTGACAGAGAGCATGGTTTCATTTGGGGAAAGGAATCAATTTCTCAATGTAAATTGTGATTTACACACTTCCCTTCCTCACCTATTTTGAATTGATTTGATTCTAGAAGCACTAAGACATGTGAAAAACACTGTTTTGCTTGATTTAATAAACACTTGGAAAATGGCTGGTTGGATAAGCCCTAGACCAAAAAACTAGCAATCCTGAAGGAATGCATTTTCCTTTTTTCTGTCAGTGCCCTGCTTAGTGTTCATTGCTCTACTCTTTAATTAAGGTACAAAGGAATTTTCAGGTCAAGAGGAAGCTAACATCGTTGCATAGGGAATCCATCTATCCTATAATATACTGTTTTCAGGAAGCCCTTAATTTTGGCTTCAAAGTATGGTTTATTAAAATTGCATGAAAGTGTTAAAATTGACAGAATTCAGGACTCAGTCATTTCCAAAGGCTTAAAGAAGTAAAGTAGTGAAGCAGGGTTTTTTTTTTTCTAAAAGTTATATCAATGGGCCAATCAAAAACAAGCAAAGTTTTAATAGTCTCTACAGAGAAGACTCTAAATAAGTTTCCCTACAAGGTAAATACTTAATAATTCAAATGGTTTAATTAGAGAAATAATGAAAGGATAGTAGGGCAAAATTGTGATCACATACTTTGCAATAGGTACTCTGTTACTTCACCTACATCATAGCTAATACTCCAAAGCAATCAGTATGTTCATTTCAAGACAAGAAATTTATGGCAGTTTCCATTTTCTTAAGTACCTTTCCTCTCATTAATATTAGAAATAGCCTAAAAGGCAACTTAGTCAATAGGAGAAGGTATTTGCAAATAATATATCTCATAAAGAATTAGCATCCAAAATATATAAAGAACTGACACAACTCAATACCCCAAAACAAATAATTGAATTTAAAAATGGGAAGAAGACATAAACAGATATTTCTCCAAAGAACACATATAGATGACCAAGAGACACATGAAAAGATGCTCAACATCACACATTATCAGGGAAGTGCAAATCAAAACCACAATGAGATATCCCCTCACACCAATCAGAATGACTAAAATAAAAAACATAAGAAATGACCAGTGTTGGTGAGGATATGAGGGGAAAAAAAAAAACGTTCTTGCACTGTTAGAGGGAATACAAACTGGTGAAACAGTATGGAGTTTCCTCAAAAAATTAAAAATAGAACTAACCTATGGTCAGCAATCACACTATTGAGTTAATTCCCCCTACACTATTACTGCACTATTGAATAAATACAAAAATCCCAGTTCAAAAGGATACATGCATGGCTATGTGCTTTGTATAATTATTTATAATAGCCAAATCATAGAAGTATCCCAAATATCCAATGATAGATGAATGGGATAAAGAAGATGTGCCATATATATATGTATGTATGTATGTATATATATATATACACACATATATATATATATATATAAATTCTATAGAAAAGAATGAAATCTTTTCATTTGCAACAACATGGATAGAGAGTATAATGCTAAGTGAAATAAGACAAATACTGTATCATCACACTCATATGTAAAATTTAGGAAACAAAACAAACAAGCAAAGGAAAAAGAGAGAGATAGACAAATTAAGAAACAGACCTAACTATAGAGAGTAAACTGATGGGGAAGTGGGTGGGTGTGGGGGATGGGAGAAATAAGGGATGGGGATCAAAAAGTACATTTATCATGGTGAAAAAAATTAAAATGGAAAAAAATTAGAACATAGCCCACATCTCTCAGATGACCATGTGGTAATCACTCATTGGCAGAAGTAGATGTGGGAGTGATTCTGAATCTCTCTAGCTCCCTCTAATCAGGATAACCCCACATGCAGCAGAAGATCTTCACTGGAGAAAGAAAGTTGAATGTTGACTAGAAAGTTTTCTATATTAGTAATCTTCTGTCAGGCAATATTCTGGAAATCAAAGGACACCAGATCAATAACCATTGCTGGGAAAACATCATAAAGCCTTGAAAAGCCTAAAGGAGTCTGAGTGCATAAGATCTGCAGTCCAGTTTTCTTTACAGACATCAAGCCAGGTTGGGGAAGAGGAGTGAGCTTTTCTTTTTGTTTCCTTCTGATGAATGTTCTCACCAAAGTTCCAGCAATTCTTGTGGTAAATATGGCCTAAAAGACTAACCTGGAAGCTGTGTTCCAAAAAACCCTCGAGTCAAAATATGAAATGGGATCATTACAACTAAAGTCAACAAAAGAAACATTGGAGAAATGGACTCAGTATAAACTAACCAATGTGATTTATTTACATGTGCTAGTAAATATGTATTGAGCAAAGAATTTTTACTTTTTACCATTATAAGGTGATATTTCTCTATGGAAAGTACTGGAGGTACTTCTATATAGATGCAGACTCTTGTCTGCTTTTCTCATTTTACCTTTAAAGTTAAGCAACTATGATACAAGAGATGATGGTTGAGAACATTCATATCTGGGAACAGAAAGACATAGGTTAACAATCCTGTCCCATCTCTTAATGGCTCTGTGACTTTATCAGGTTATTTTGTATCTCCAATCTTAATTTATCTCCTTTATAAAATCGAGATAAGTATGTTATTATGAGGATTACAAGTGATATAAATAATTTGTGTAAATTTCTCTAGAAGTTCATGAAATAAAGCAAGGATAAAATAATACTGGCTAAGAGAATAATAATAGCAATAATAATAACTATTAAATTATGTTACTTTTCATCAGAGGCACACCTACCATAAATTACTAAGTGAAATACGAGAAAATCTCCAAAATCTTTTCATTAAATAGCAACATTTAGAACATCACTGCCAAGGGCGTTTATTTATCCTGCTCATGATTTTAGTATAAAATCAGAAAATATTTCATAGTCAGTCACGAGGCATGATAAAGCCTTTCTCTAATTATCCAAAACAAACGTCTAGAAAGACACATCACTGGGTGACTGCCATCAGGTTAACCTGGCAGTAAGTCTGAATAAATGATCCAGAGGCCTGACATGACTGTGGAGACCCAGCTGTAGTGAGCCATGGTGAGGCTCAAAGGAGCTGGCATTATCAAAAGAGGATTTTCCACTAGGGAGTCAGAAAGCAAAGCAAACAATTTTAAAATAAAGAAGCATTTTTTACTCTAAATAAAGAGAAATATTTGGAGATCTTTGAATGTTATATGTAGTCTTATATCAGTGGGACTTTATATATGTGGTTGTCTCTACCTGAAACACCCCATCCTCACCTGGGTATCTTCTATGTGTCCTTCAAGAATGTTCTCAAGCATACTTTCCAATTTATTAGAGTTGGCATGCAAAGTGAATGCTATTTGCCATCCAGATTTATAACCTGTCTCCAGGTTATAAATGAAAAGAATACTAGGTTTGAATCAGAAGGCCAGATTTGAAGTTCTGGGCCCAGCACTTATAATCTCTATAACCTTGGACAGATCTTCTCTGATCAAACTTCTCTGAAGAACCTAGATTTCTTCATCTGAAAATTGATTATTTTAATATCTCCTACTGCCTGTCTCACAGAGGTATTACAAAGATCAAATAATAGAAATTGAGGGTGCCTGGGTGGCTCAGTCAGTTAAGCATTCGACTCTCGGTCATGATCTGGCTCAGTTCATGATCTCATGGTTCCTAAGATCAAGTTCACGTTGGGTTCTCTCTGCCCTTCCCCCATGTGTGAACATGTGCATGTGCACTCTCTCTTTCTCAAAATAAATAAACGAACATTAAAAAATGATAGAAGTTATTTTGTAATTATTGAGCCTCTGCATAAACACAAAGCAAATTCTTTTATCATTAATTCATGCCATTACTTCAAAGGCAAAATTCTTCAAATGTCAGGAAAAAATATACTTTAATACAGAATTTCACTTTTTCTTAAATTTAGAAGCATAATCATATTTGAAGTTACTTGCTCTGGGAATTTTCATATTCTTCCTGCCATGCTGGGATCAAGATACAGCCTTTTTGAGAGATAATGAACTACAACCCTGTACTGAAAACTTTTTCTTAAATTAAGCAGGCTTAAACTATATTCTGAAAACTATTTTTAATAGATATCAGTCATCAATGTATCTTAATGTCATTTAATATTCAAACTAAACAATACAGCTTACTTAAATGCATTTTAAGCAGCTCTTTATTGAACAGAGTCAACATTTTCCTCTTTTATCAAGCACAACTGTCCCTTGTTTGCTGTATCTGACTTGAGGCAAGCCAATTTCACACTGGTATTATATGGACCCTAGCAGGAGAGAAGAGGCTATAAAGGAGGTACTAGATTTAATGTTTACTATCAAAAATATCTATTCCACCTACTTCTCATCAGTATGAGGTGGTGGAGAAGGAGGCAAGGGATAGAATGGGAGCTAAGGCAGGAATAGTAACAGAGGAGTCACATAGCATTCACTCATGGATGCCTCCTTAACATCTTTTATTATACCATATAAAAATGTATTGGAAAGTTTCAGACTATTAAGAGGAAATAAGGAGCGCTAGGTAGGTGAGAATGGGATCAAAGGGTAGAGTTTCTTAAAAGTAGTGATTTTTAAATTTTATTTTAAAATAATGTTGAAAGGAATTCTAGATGTATCCACAATCTATGCTTTTCCTTGAATTGTTCTCTTTCTTTCATTTTTTTTTCCATTCAGTCATTGGTAACAGGGTTGTTTGTTTCTTTGTTTCCTTCTTTTTTGTTGTTTTAAGGACTTTCCACAACTAAAGAAGAAGAGAGAGATCTATGGATACCACAGGGTATAGAAGATGTGTTAGGAGCAATTCTGGGATCCCCACACCTAGTTCCTCTAGGGTAAGAGGTCATTAGAGAGTGAACTAGGTGTGGGGATCCCAGAATTGCCAAAGATTCTTTATAAACAGGTCATAGCAGAGCAGAGATGAAGGAACACTGCTGGGTGGCACAAGGGGGACCTCATTCATACTAACCGTGGACATATAATGGACAACCAAACTTCCCCATTTCATTTCTGGTATTACAAAATATTCTGAAATCTTGGCAGCCTGATGGACTTCAGATGTGGAGAGAATCCCCATGGTTGAATGAAGCTAAATTTCCCACTTTCAGTGACGTGGAGACTCAGATATTAAAATTAACTTGATCTGGGGCGCCTGGGTGGCTCAGTCGGTTAAGCCTCTGACTCAGAGCCTGGAGCCTGTTTCAGATTCTCCTTCTCTCTCTGACCCTTCCCCTCTCATGCTCTGTCTCTTCTGTATCAAAAATAAATAAAACATTTAAAAAAATTTTTAAATTAACTTGATCTAACAGAATTTAAAAATACAGTATTTCTTCCACAGTTGAATTGTAGAAAGAAATTTGTCCATGTGATAATAGTAATAGTTAAAATTTATTGAGTTCTTCCTATGTGCTGGGAATTTTAATAGCATTTATCTTGATTAGCTCATTTAAGTCTGATATGACTCTGCAATGTGGGTAGTATTGTAATATCCATTTCACACATGAGAAATTTAAAGCATGGATGGTTAAGGAATATGTCTCCACTTGGTGAAGAGACAGATACAGGTTAGAAGGTCAAGGTTGAGGCTAATACTCAATATCATATTAAGAAATTTATCTCCTTATACATTTGAACATTAATTATGTAGTAAGTGCTAATATTTATTATGATAAAATTCATCAGATTTAACATAATTAAACAAAAACGCTAAAATAACAATTTTAAATAATGAATTAAACTTACTATTAATTGGGGGGTACTTTAGAGGGAAGTGGATAATAGAATCTTGTCATTTTTTTCCTCAAAAACTCCATAAATAAATAATATTTTATGGTTAAGGCAAAATAATATAAAACACAAGGGTTTTAATAACATATTGTAAAATAAAAATTCTATGTATCATTAAATGAATCAGACTATGTGGCAACATGAAAGAAAGTTTGTTAAATTCTATTTAAATAAAATGAAAATCGAATGTGTTTACCTTAGGCCCACAATTATCCTATAGAGAAAAAACCCAGCACCCGCCCTCCACAAAAAGTCTAGCATTTCTCTGTAGTAATGTGAGTAGCCATGTTCATACAGAACTTTCCAGCAGGAGCTGACAATGGCTTTAACCAAAAGTTTGAGGGCAGTTGACTAAATGACTTGAGTACTCCCCTTTAGTAAAGCATAATAGTTGAAATTTGTGTATTAAATCTGTACCCTTCTTTGCATCAAACAGTTATTTGGAGGACCACTTTTTGGGTCAGCTGCACAAACTCTTCGGTTATTATTGAATAACTTCTACTAAATCCTTGCGTCACTGCTTGACCTTACTTGCTAACGAAAACTGGAAGTCCCCTTTCTCATGGACAGCCATTGCTTACATTGAAAAATGATCACATTTATGCCCTGGGCCGTAGTGTTTTTCATAAATTTACAGAAAACATGTATTACTGAGAATATAACTTTCTGACTCTGGAAACTGTGGATCAGTCAAAGCTGATTATCACTAGCCTAGAATGATGACTTTCAATAACCCAGCAGCATAAGTGAACATTCAACATCAAACTGTGTTAAATAGTTGTCTTTACAACTAGGCGCTGCTTCTTTTAAACAATACAGCCAAGATTCATGCCAGGAAAGGCTAATTTTTTTTCTTCTCCTAGGGTCCACCATAATCAATTAAGAAAAGTTTGATTTCTGAGTTCATTAGAATGTTATGGTCTACTGGCCTAGACATGAGAAATATTGACTTACCTCACACGATGACATTTCAGGTAATAATTTTTCAATATAATGGCCCTTGAAAATTTATACTAATTTTCAAACTATTCATTTTGGGGATTATTATGTCTTTTCACACACACACACACACACACACACACACACACACCATGAAATAAACACATTGTAAGAAGTGATAGTTTGAGATTTTGAGTTCACGCAAAGGCACATTCACCAATTTACCTGAAATGCCAATTTCTATTATAAAGGAAATAAATTAGAATAACATGCCACCTTTGGATAAACCCAAATTGTATTGTTTAGTGTATTTGTTGGTTATTTTAGCTGTGGCATGTGAGCAATTTCAGTGTTTAAAAGCCTTCTTATGCATAGCCTTTAGTTTTACCTAAAAATGTTTTTCTGAGCTACAATTTTATTTTGAAATGGGAACTATGAGGTCTCCAAAAGTTGAAATATTTGTGATGAAAATAGTACAAAAATAAAAAATAAGTATAATTAGGCTTCATGATGTTCTATTTTATGAATTTAATTCCAAATTGTTTTTCTTACTTGTTTTTTATAGTTCAGTCAATATATTTCTTATACCTGTGAAAATTATTTCAGATTTTTGTAGATGTAATGCATCATAATTTCTCCATTAAAATTAATAAATTTTTATTATTATCCTATAGAAAAAAAACCCAGCACCTACCCCCCTCAAAAAGTCTAGCAGTCCCTGAGTTGTAGAGTTTTTAAGAAATGAAAGCTGTTAAGTTAGTATATACTTTAATACACACACACACTCACAGTTTAAGAGGAGAAAGAGGGGAGGAAGAAAATATTTATTTTTCATAATGATAAAAAGCTACCTGAATATGATTGCTTTTATGAGTATTTGGAGTAGAATGGAAAAGAATGGGATACAATGTATACGTATGTACACATGTACACACATACATGATATGAAAATGTATTTGCATATATTTGCACACTAGCAAAAACTCCCGATGACTCTAACAAAGTTGTAGTTTATATACTAGTTGAAGATTCGGGAACTTGAAGCCCAATATTATCTCTGTCATCCAACCAGTTAGATTTTTTTAATTTGGGGAAAACTAAGTCACCTTTTCATCTGACTTCTTTAACTATAAAATGAAGATGTTAATAAATGCCACTCATTTATTACTTCACTCATCCTGTACTTCATAGCAATGTTAAAAGAATTAATAAGATGATATAAAATAGTTCTAATTCATTAGAAATAGTGTGTTACATAAATCAAAGTTACTGTTATAGTATTACTTCAATAATATAGAAGATGATATTAGAAGAATAGCTTTTATACACAGAAGTTTTCCATAAGTAAACAGGCAAGGTAATATAAACCCTACAGCCAATTTAAATGGTTGACATTATTGAGTTAATTAATTTTTTTAAGTATTTCAAAGGTAAAGAAATTCAAAAGTTAATGACTTCTCATGCTCAAAAATCACCCTTAAGCTAGGTCTCATTAATGCTATGGATCTTTTAGAAAGCCATTCTACTCCATATTAAGTAAGATACATATGAATATACACATATCCAATTAATTCAGTAAATTATTATGTAGTTTAAGTTTTATCAAACCCTTAATAAACCAAACCCTAATACAGCTAAGAAGCATTTAGTTAATTATATATTTTACTGTATATCAAGAATAAGTGAAATACTTAAAATTAAAATGGAACAAATTACCAAGATTTTATTTTTATTCTGCTAGAGAATACTGCAAACAAACCACTTACAAGTAATGCTAAAAGATCCATAAGCAACATGTTAGATTTTAAGAGAAGCAGCTTTTTCTTACTTTAAAAAATTTTTTTCATGTTTATTTATTCTTGAGAGTTAGAGACAGCATAAGCAGGGGAGGGACAAAGAGAGAGAGGGAGACACAGAATCTGAAGCAGGCTCCAGGCTCTGAACTGTGAGCACAGAGCCCGATACAGGGCTCGAACCCACAAACTGCGAGATCATGATGTGAGCCGAAGTCAGACACTTAACTGACTGAGCCACCCAGGTGCCCCTAGAAGCAGCATTTTCTCATTGAATATATAGTAAGCATTGACATATTTTAAAATGTAATTACTAATAAAATCAGAGTGATTTTAAGAAATTCTTAAAATATGATATGAAGCATCTAGATTAAAGGCAAATTCAAAAAAAAAGAAAAAAATGAAACATAGGGAAAAAAACAAGATAAAGTAAACTAAGGATAATGAGATTATGATACCCCCAACCTCCCACATTGATTTGTGAATTTTGAGACTTGATGAAAACGAAAGCCATTATAGATGTCTTTCTTTACAATATTAAGGAATATTGAGTTCAGATAAAGATGTAGTGTTTACTGTAACTGAGTTAATCTTCAACATCACCAAATCAGAAATGGGCAATATTCAAAACTGTTAAAGAGTCCAGTCTACTAACATCTTACTATTATTGAAATTCAATCAATTACGTTTGAAAAGAAGGATGTGGTTTGCAGGTGCTCATTGAAGTAAACACAGAAGCAGTCAAAAGGTTTGAACAACTATCATGCACAGTTACCCAGTTAAATAAGTAAAATAAAAAGATGATGTCACTGTTGTGACTACAGAACTTAGAAGAGACAGCATTGCTCTAGGGTAGACAGACCTGGCTGATTCCTTGTTGACAGTGTGGTAGTGAGCTCACCTAGCCCTGGCCTCCCCCTCAACCTTGTAGGATTAGTTTTTTTTTCAGTTCACTAGGAATGAATAGATCTCTGATAGACAGATTCACGTTACCCAAGCTTACAAGACTGGCAAGTGAAACGAGAATTACGTTTTCATGCTTTCACAAGGACACATGCCACTCTCAAGGGAGCTGGCACTCACACTCGGCAGCCATTACTCTTTTTCTCCTTGTAGCCACCCTTGCTGGGCACTACACTGTTCACCAGAAGAGACTCCCCAGGCCCATGTCAGAGGTCGCTGCGGTGGCAGCAGTAGTTAATATATTTTGTTTGGAGTCTTGATGACCAAAGCACTAGAAATTGGTGGTGGGTTTGGCTGTAGGTGGTGAAGAAAAGCGAGGAATCAAGGAAGTGGAGTCATCATCCATAGAGAATGTTTCTCAGAAATTTGACTGTCAAGGGGAACAGAGCAGAAAGATGGCAGAATAACAGAAGCTTATTTGTTTGGAGGAATAGATGTTGTATAGTCTGTAGGTGATGCTGCAATTCTGACCTGCCCGCCTCCCACCCACCTGCCACAACACTTCTTTATTCCTCTGTGCCCACGAAAGTCTCGTGTCTCGGGCAGAGAGTCCAGTGACAATACTGCTATTGTTAATATTGATGGCTACCCCCCCCATGCCTATGGTCAGTGGGCCCCCTCCTCATGACCTCCAGCACACCTGGCTTGTCCAGGGAGCTCTAGTTGTCCCCCTCTGGTCTGAGTCTATACCAAGACAGTCGTCCCTGGAAAGACTCATTCATCATGCCTCAGGGATGAACCAAATCTCTCCCTTTCTGGAGACATTAATGCAGACACTTTTCTCTCCTTTTCTAACATGCCAGGCTTGTTTGCTTACAACTGTTTTGTAAGTTTTACTTGTTAACAACTATGAATCCAGAGACCCACGGGGCCAAGATTCAGAGAGGAATCTTAGCCACCGACATCCAACACCAGAAACAAACTGTTTACAAGGTGGTTTTTTTATTTTATTTTTACTGTATTTTTTAAAGTTTATTTATTTATTTTGAGAGAGAGAGGGTGCAAGCAGGAGAGGGGCAGAGAGATTGGGGGAGAGAGAGAATCCTAAGCAGACCCCACACCACCAGCATGGAGCCTGATGTGGGGCTCCAACTTATGAACCATGAGATCATGACCTGAGCTGAAACTAAGGTCAGCTGGCCACCTAGGCACCCCTCAAAATATTTTAATTGCACTTTGACACACAACAAAAAGTAAATACAATAACATTTTAAAAATACCATTATTTTCCGATATCCATATCCCTTATAGGCAGAGAAGATCCATTACTTCTCTATTCTAAATTTTCATTTAAAAAAATCTTAGAAAGTAAACCAATCATTTTTTCTAACATATTTTATCCCTATTCTTGATCTTTTAACCCTAACTTCTGATCTCATTTTGCCAATTTAAAAATTTTTACTTTTTAGTTTTATTTTATTTTTTTAGCATCTTCAGTCTTGTAAAGGTGGGGCCTCCTTTAGGAGTCAGAGGGATAGACTACACATATCTATTAATTAATTTTGGACCTACCCTTCCTTCACAGCTAGAGAAGGCATGATTCCTCTCAACTTTTCCCTTTTCACCCAACACCTTACTACATGACTCAGAGGGAAATTCCTTCATCTTACTAGCATCTGTGTTTGACTCTTTTATAATGATTTCTTCTCCTACCACAAAGGAAATCTGGGAAAATGAGATGTGAGAATAGATATAAAAATAGTCAGATATGATTTGAGGGAGGAAAAGTGAGAACAGAGAAGCACGATTACTTATGTTCACTGTATTATTACTGTGACAATTCTACTAGCTATACATGAGAAAGGTGAGGAAGCTGATGTCTTTCACAAAATGCGTCGCTTCCTCATCAGTGTGCATCACCCTGACACAAGTTCCTAAGGAAAAGAAGGCTGAGATCAAAGAAAGTATTAACAAGGGATTTCTAAAATGAAACTGGTGAGAAAGAAGTGTTTGTGACAGATGCAAGGGGGGAAAGTTCCTTGAGAAAAAAAAATTTTAATTATTGGATTGATTTATAAGTAGAAAATAAAAGATTAGACTGGCTTCTAAGGGATCTGAAGCTATCAGAGATTTGGGAAGGAATTTACAGCTAACAAACAAAAAAAATAAACACCTTGCTATAACCGCAACTCAGAAAACAGAGTCTCCAAGGGCCCTGAAGAAAATTCTTATGTTCTGTGGTAAAAATGATTTTTAGGATCAGAAGAAAAGGAAATGTCTCACGAAGAATAGAGAATAGCAACCATGAGACTGACAATTTCTGAGATTCTTACAAAACTGAACATTTTGGCAAGAGGAGAAAAGTTGTTCTATATTAACAGAAATGGACAAATGGAGTATATCAAGTTACTAATTTATTGTTTCAAATGAAATACTTCAAATGAAATTTGAAATTCCATAATTCCTGGAACGTTTCAGTTTGGCACTTCAAATATGAGAAGGAGCCCTCAAACATCCTATACAGCCATGGGGGCAGACTCCTGACTTTTCTGTGGTGTCCCATTGTCTGGAGCAGAGATCCTGAGACCCTCTCACTACCATGGGAAGCTTATGTAAACTACAGACTTCAGGGAACTAGTTTCAAAGATTCTCAATCAGAGCGTATGGGATGGAGGGTGCGAGTCTGCATTTTTATTCAACATCCATGGCCTCCTAATGCAGGTGCTCATAAGACACATTTTGAGATATGAGCTTAGAGAAAAAGTCTTCATTTTCTAGTAGTACCTTCAAGGTCTGCCATATTCTAAGTATGAATTGCCTTTTCCACCTTACCTTTCACTACATCTCTGCATAACCTTCCTCCCCAGCATCCAGTCTATTGGCTGTGCATGCTTACAAGACAGCTCTCCTGTTAGACTCAACTTGGAAGACTTCCTCCCATTCCATATGCATCAAACTTAACTACTTTAAGGGTACCTTCTAAATGTCAACACTCCATCTATTTAATATTACTACCTTTTACTTAAAAATATTTAATGCTTTTAGGGCACATGGAATGCTCAGTTGGTTAGGCGCCCAACTCTTGATTTTGGCTCAGGTCACGATCTCACAGTTCATAGGATTGAGCCCCACATTGGGTTCTGCACTGACAGTGTGAAGCCTGCTTGGGATTCTCTCCTTCCCTGTCTCTCTCCCTCCCCAACTCTTGTGCACATGTGCCCAGATGCATTCTCTCTCTCTCAAAATAAATAAATAAACAAAATATGTTATGTTTTATATTTCAAAATACTTTGTTGTTTAACCTTGGTTTACTTGATCTTACACTAGAGATTATATTGAGTTGACTTTATACCTGCTTCTTCCAGTAAATTTTAAGCTCTTTGAAGACAAAGTGCTATACAATCATTTCAAAAGCTATTTACTTAACTGAATTAATAAAACACTTACCTAATGGTTCACATCTGGTAGATCAAGATCTTCATATTATATACAAAGGAAATAAAGAGATTATTTATATAGAATCATTTGGTACACATAGAATTTGAATATCTGCTCTGAAGGAATTTGGGCATTCCCCAAACCACATTTAGTTGCTTCCTCATCCAAATGAAATCTGTATTGCACTGTCAGATCCTAAAGGACTTGTAATAAGAATGAAGTGCTTCTGATTATAAAGAACAGTAAGAGATCCATGGAGAACTATGTCCTAGCACCTTGCCACTGGGAGTCCTACAGATCAACAACTTTCACCTGTCAGTCTAGAGAATGAATGCCTAGGCCGAAGAGAACCACATTGCCCAACAGGGTCACATTCCTTCCTGAAACAGCCCACGTGGAATGACCAACTCACATGGAGAGGGAAAGGCCTAACCCTATTTCCCTAATGCACAACACCTCTAAAAGATCACTGCGTCTTTAGAGCTCCTTAAAAAGTCAGCTGGGTCCTAAGCGAGCTTCATTGTGCTGAACCCCTCTCTCCGCCCAAACCTGCTTCCTTCCTGCTTCCTGCTTTTCTCTTCTACAGGCACTGATCTTAAGAATACTCACTAATAAACTTGTGCACGCTCATTTCTTCCTGTTTCTCAGAGATTCTACCTCGCACAACTTCTTATATTCGCTGTCCTTATACCTAGAATGCAATTTACCCTCATACAGATAGCATGAACATGATGAGAAATTGTTTAGTTGGCGTCAGCTGTGCACTCACTATCATACAGTACATTCTTCATATTAATCCTCCCCAATCCCAAATTTGTATGTGCTCCTGACACATACATGCCCTCAGATCTCGATTCAAATATCACCTCTTTGGAGGGCATTTCCATGACTACCCTATCAAAAATAGCCACTCCCTCTACTCCCCCGCCCCCATCAAAACTTCCTTATCCTGCATTTATTTTAATTCATAGCAATTACCACCATCCAAAATTATAATAGGCTTCATTTATTTATAGAGTTCTGGTTTGTCTCTCTAGTAAAAGGAAGCTAAAAAAGGACAGGGACTTTGTCTTCTTCACTGTTTTAGCCTCAGTGCCTAGAACAGAAACATGGTAGATCCACAAAACCCAACTGTTGAGTAGATGCCCACATTTTAACCTCATCCAGTGGATGAAATATCTTTATAAGTAGATCACTCTCATCTAATCTAAATTCTTAGGATTTTTCCCCTGAGAAATCATTTATTTCTTACTATGAAATGACTTAAGACGGCCAGTAACCATATTGCTATAAAGCAAGGATGGTGTTGAGTCACACAGAAAAGTTCTAAAAGCCGAACGTTGACAAATTCTCAGAAAAGGAGAGAACGGGAGAAAACTCATTCTACTGAGGGAAATATTATCCAGCCAAATTAGCAACTTTGCAGCAAATGGTGAGAGCAGATTATGATGGATAACAATATACTGTGATGCAGGGCGCTTAACAGTGTAATATGACATTAAATTCTGGAGGGGGAGCTTTTTGAAAAATCAGTGTGCAGACTCCCACTGTTGAGGCTGCAGCTGTTCCGTGGAGTGGCAGAGTGATGTTCATGAGAATTTTGAACCCTGTCTAACAAGCCCCTCCAAGCCTGTGAACTCCCTGCCGTCTGCCTGTTAGCCTCCCGTCTGGCAGAAGGACCGCGGCCGCTGTGCTGACATCCATCACTGAGAGATCTGGCCCAGTGTTGCCACTCCCGGCCGCCGTGCTCACTCAAAATCAGCATGTTGGAGTACTAGACAGAAGTTGTCTCTGGGGTGGTGAGCAGTGGAAGAGAGGAGGCCAGGATATTAGGAAAGGAGACATCTCCCCCCCCCAGTATGATGACATTTTAGCTTAAAACCAGAGAAGTCTTTTTAAAGAGGTTACAAAATAACCCCTGAAAAAGAACACATTTAAAATTCTCCATATAATAGACAAAGAAGATGAACACACTCGGGGCTGGTGGTCAGTGACTGAGATATTTTCCTGAAGGAAAGTGGAGAACCCAGAAATAATCATTTCCAGGATATGTAGATACCCACTGGCAAAGTTGCTCCTAACTTGAGATGTAATATGGTAATATACCTACTAGGCAACTATAGTACAAAAGCAAGAGCAGATTATCTTTAAAAGTCAGACCTGAAGCTGGGGAAATATCAAAGCCATTGGAAAACAACTCACATAAAACAAAACAAACAATAAAAGTCTCCAGAGGTAATAGGATGAGTTACAGCCAGGGTGAACATGGTGAGAAAAAGTCAACAATGTTCATTCAGGGTCAGCCCCGCACCTACTATTATGCATTTCCTCTCCTGGGTCATTAGTAATGACCTTAGTGTACATATGGAAAATGGAGAATAAGAGGAAAAGGCATTAGGAAAGGCCCTGAAAGATCTGAGGTCTCACCCTTGACCAGCTTTCCCCTCTAGTGCATTTCACTTCCAATGCTAGCCTTCTCTCTGCCCACTGATCCTTCATGTGCTTGGAATATTCAAAATGCCTCCCTTTTTCTATGCCAGTTGCCTTTCATCTCTTAGGGTCGAGTTAAATGTTTCTTACAAAGAGGATTTTTCTGACTCTCCCTATATTAGCACTGTCTTTCCAGGGAATTGGAAAATGTGTTGGGGGGTGGGGCTGGGGGGGTGGGAGGATAATATAATTTTAATATATAACATAATATATAATATATAATTTCTAGTATATGTATCTCTTATGCAATATTTGGGACATACTTATACTAAAAATTATTTACTAGTTACCTGAAATTCAAATTTAACTGGAACATTCTTTATTTTATCTGGCAAATGTACCTCTGAATTTCTATATCTCTTATGGCTCCTATTTATAGTAGCCTAAACACAAACTTGATATCATTTTTCACATTTCAATTATAAAATGATTTGTGGGATTATTTTGTTTACTGCATATCTCTCCCACTAAACAGTGCCTCTGTGCTCATCGCTGTAATTTTGGTAGCTGTTAAGATAGTAAATGCTCAGCAAATCTCAGCTGACCTGAATAAATGATGACATAAAGCCATGCTCAAAACCCAGTATGTGCGATCCTAAAGTCCACTGTTCTTTTGACCCTCCAGATGGTTGTAAATGAAAGATAGATATTCATCACATATACATCATATACAGTTTAAAAAAAATTTTTAAAGCCAATACTAGTTATCACACTGATAATAGAAAATACTGTCAGATCAGAATCGCTTTTCTGAATTTTGAGAGTGCTAATTGTTAATTCTCCATTCTAGATATTAAATCAGTAAAATAGTGAAACCCTCGACATCCCATTTTATGTGATAGAAACTTAAATGTAGCCCCCTGTAGGATACGGACATGGCTATTTCCTTTAATGAAACACAGTCTCAATGCTGAAAATATGGCACTTAGTGTTGTTATTGGTTCTATTCATGAACAAGAATTTCTAAACCATGCAAGGATGATTTAGTGATCCTGTATCTTGCCAAAGGCTTAACGTTTCCAAATAGGCTTTTGCACAATGAAGTGTTAAGTTCATGAGCTGCTGTTGCCATGAGCTTTACATAAGCAACCTCTAGGAACTGGTCCGATAGCCAACTCTAAAATTTTGGATGGCCAAGACTCACTGTGCTGCTGTCAACTTTGGTTAAACTGGTTATATTATTTTTGTACAGAAAAGAAAAGCATACTGAGGATAAATGTGCTTGCTTTTTCTTTCTAAAAAATTCTATGATAAAAGAACTTTTATAGTTACACAAAAAAGAACTTCTCTTGCAGTGAGACCATTAATTGAAAATGGGAAAATCTGTCATATGCAAAAATCCACTCCACTAATTGTCATCAAGAATATTCCCAGGCCTTTCTGCTCTATGTGTGCAAATGAGGGATTTAAAATATTAATGCCCACAGCACAGAACAGTGACCTTTGATGCCTCCATGATGACTGTTAGACCTTTCTTATTTCTGGAAATTCCAAAAAAAAATCTCATGTTCTTTAACACCTACTTATCTTCTCCTTTCTGACTGCTCCAGGTACACTAGCTTTGCAAACAATTCAGACTCTATAACCCACACTGGTTTCATTTGGAATTAATGCTAAAGACCCAGGACTGGAGGTCTGCAGATCGAGAGACTCACTCCCTGCTTTGTTAGAACAATTATCTATATATATATTATGCCTCCTTGTCCCCATTTTATAAACAGCAAATTAATACCTGCTCTATTTACTTCTCATGTCTTTTTGGGAAAATGAAATGAGTTAATAAGTGTGAAAGTATATTAAATTGAAAGTGCTAGGCAGCTATATGAGATTTGTAATTCTCTGAACACAATGCTAACTTGTATTATGAGACCTCTATTTAGAAAGATAAGACCAAATATGAATCTACACATTCCAATACAAGTAAAGGCCAGAACTCAAAAAATAATAATTCATTCTTTTTGAAAAGATAAACCTATTTGGGAATTACATATTATTTGATTTGTTTTCAGATCTGAAGCAATCACCCATAACGTTGCCTCTGGCCATAATTAGTATTAAAAACATAAGTCGTTTATCAAATACATGCTGGCTCAATTATCAAGAACATTTCAGAAGAGATTGTGTCCAAAATTTTTCCACTCAATCAACAAAAATAGAGTAAGATACTGACTGGGCCTACAAAGTATAGGGTATAGTTCAATTTAGTTCTTATTGAGTTTTATGGACAGGGTTTCTATTCAGAATTCACTATTTTATTATTATTACTATTACTACTACTATTTCTTAAAACTTGATATAATAATAGAGTTGAAAAGGACATGTACAGTTTCTTCTTTATGCAGGTGGGGAGAGATCCTTTCTAGCAGATCAGAGACCACAGTACATCTGATTCCCTGGCTGATTCTTTGTTGATGCCTCTCTACTCTTGGATACTGGCTTACCTTCAGAGTTCAAAAAAGATTATAGTCAGTATTTATAAATTGCTCCAGATATGGTGAATTAAACAAGCAAAATGAAATGTAATGTCTCATAAACAAAATGCTGGTTGTAAATTAAACCGTGAAAATATATTGTGTTGTAGAGTGGGAGTAGAAAGTTTGGTCAGAGATGTAAGAAAGAACATCAGCGTTGTGTAAAATTTTTAAAATAGATTTTTAAAAATTCAATAACAATGTGTTAAAATCCTACTGCAGCACTAAAATATATATTCATATATTTTTGCAAATCTTTGTAAAATAGAAGCAAAAAATATTCCACTGATTTACTCAGCAAATATCACGTACTTACTGTCTATCAACTAGGCACTGTGTATGCCTTTGAGCTTACATAAATGAAAGACACAACATCTCTCAAAGGGCTGACAGTCAAGTGAAATGATTAAGGTATGCATTAATTAACATGCAAACACAATTTCTGAGTCTTTCTTTGAAAATTATTGAGGCTTTTGGATAACATTATACTGGACAAACAACCTCTGAGTATTTAAAAATTAAACTAGTAGAATAAAACATGCATTCTAATCTACATTATAAAGCACTGTTTAAAATAAAGAGAACTTATGTCTTCTTTGGAAAAGAAGTATAGAAGGGACTTTGGGGGGAAATAACTTCTACTATATCTTTCAGTCTTAAGAAACCACAACTAGTGTTAAGATTTCTTCTTTCTTTCTAAAATTATAGGGAAAAATGATATGAGGTACTTTTTTATGAGTTAAAAATAATGAACAATGATATAAAAGTCAATATGACATGAAAAGCTAATGGAAAATAGAAAATTTTAGAAGAAAATATGTATCATCTATAAAATGTCATTATTTGGCCTCATTTCAAGAAATTTAGACATATCTTTTGAAGCCATGCCTTCTTGAAAAATTTTTTAATATAAATCCAACAGCCTATTCACTACTTTATTGAGTAAAATCTTAAATTAAATTACTTCTTTCAAAGACTGGACAAATTCAGCTCACAAAATCATGTCTAGGTACTCGTGATATCAATTTTATCACTCTCCTTCATTTCTTTAAATAAAAAGTGCTTAAAAAGTTGTAGCTGAGTTTCAAATAAAATTCGAACCAGGTAATTATGACTGTCTGTGAAAGTAAACAACTCAATAAATATAAGTCTTATCTCATGTTACAAATGATTTACCAATAAGTGTCAAAAAGTATATTCATTTTAACAAGACAAGGCAACAACATAAAAACTGACATTTATTTTTGAATCTCTTTGACAGGAGACATCTGCTCTTAGTAAATCCACAACTTCTACTTGGCAGTTTGTGTTTGAAAAGGAGGAAAATACTTATCATTTTATTAAAAGGTTCATGAAGATTATAAACAACTTTGATTATTATTCCTAATTTCTTTCTCTCTTCATTCCACTGATCTCACATTTGGACTCTGATAATGCCCACCCTTTAAGTGAAACTTACCTTTTGAATGTTTTTCAGAGTAATCACTTGCTTTTCTATCTCTAATATTTCTTACTTTTTGCTCTCCTGATTACATCCTTCAATTGTGGACATTCTCTATCACTTTATTTTTTTAAGTTTATGTATTTATTTTGAGAGAGAGACAGACAGAAAGAGAGAGAGAGCAGGGAAAGGGCAGAGAGACAATCCCTAGCAGACTCCATGCTATCAGTGCAGAGCCCGATGCAGGGTTTGATCTCACAAACCATAAGATCATGACCTCAGCTGAAATCAAGAGTTGGATGCTTAATTGACTGAGCCACCCAGGTGCCCCATTCTTTATCACTTTAAAAAAAAAATCTCTGTCCAAAAGACAGAGTGCTTTTTTACCTCAGGGCTCTGCCTTTCATGTCTATACTAGTAAATAGCAACTCTTATCACCACTTCTGTTTTCTGTATTCATTTCTAGGTTCATATTTCAACTGCCTCTGGAGATATTTAAACTTGAAAATCCCACCCAAATCTCCAAGTCAATCTGCCCTCTTTGAACGTGTTATTCCTCCCTTCAAACCAACTCTAATTCCCAACTGTTCTGCCTTTGCCAGTGAAACTATGTCTAAATCATTAAGGTTCTGCATCTTGAGCCCTCTTTGACCTATATCAAAGAATGTCCCAACTCCAGAACTCTTCTAATTTTCATTTCAGTATATATCACACAATTTAATAAAACTTGCCAAATTTAAAGAAAATAATCAGTGATTAATTAGCTAAGATAAAAAGCAATTTCCAATTTTAATGCTTAAAAGGGTTCTGCTGTGCATTTTCAATGATAGAACTAAAGAATTTTCATCATTGCTTGAAATTTCACTTAAAAACAGATATTATGCACACCAGAGGAACTAGAACATTTTTTTAAAAAAGTTCATTTGAATTCTTATTCCTTTACTAAAAGAAAAATCAACATGTGACTTTGAAACTTTAGGTTTTCTTTATCCTTTTAGATATTTAATCATGTCTAATCCCTTCAGATCCTTATTATATTTATCCTACCTCTGAGAGCACTGGACATTTTAAGGGACAATATGTCTTTTCTATCATTTGCATGGAATAATGGAACATTATCCACAAGCCTATATAACTACAGATAAGGGAGTGTTATATGTAAAAATCTGTGTAGTGAACTAACATCAACTGTAAATTAAACCAGCTAGATTCCAGAAAAGTAGAATGTTACAGATGGTAGTAACATAAGGTTTATAAAAACACAAAATGCAGTATTTCTAACAAACATGCTTGTTTCCAATTTTTTTAAATAAATAAGTTTTGTATAGTTTAATGTTTCCCCACCAAAGTTTCTTTCAGCACACAAACAGCTTTTCCTCTTCAGGCATCTCCCAAACCTAGAATTAAGTATTTGAAATGTACATGGTAGAATCACCAAAACTTCTGTAGTTGTTACAGCTTCTAGAATAATTCTAATGTGTAACCTTTTTTGAAGATTTTTTTTCAAAGTTCTTATTAGTTCTTTACCAGTTCTGTTTGTTCTTTTAACAGCTCATTTGGTGGGAGAGAGGGATGTTGTTCAATCGTATCACAGCTGGCTTTCTCTGGTTGGTAACTACCTGCATATTACACCGGATTACACTTTTATTGCAAATACAACAAATAGCCTTGAGCCACTCTGCTGTTTCAAGGATTTTAAAAGTTCTCCCTCATCAAGTATTGACTTTCTGCAACTTTTGCCACCAGGTGCAAATTGTATTTCAATGGCATGCTGATCTCCAGGAGAGGTTTGTTTATACAGTCATTCTCCAGGGATACCGGATGCACAATGCCTTTTGTTCAAGAGTAGCTGATGCTTTTTAAGAGCTTTGTGGAGACTTACAAGTCAGTGGCTGGCTCTAGGGACTCACAGAAATCATGCAGTGCTCCTGGAGAAGCAGCACTGATATCATATCGAACTCAATGGGGGACTGAAGGTATGCGGTATAAGGGAAGCCACCTAGACTACAGCTGAGTGGGAGTCCGTGAAAAACAATTAAGGAGATCCTCCTTTTCAAGACCTTTCCATCCTGCTCAGGTCTTAATCACTGAATTATCACAGTATAGATAAATACTAAAGCATATATTTTAAGACTTTCATCCTTTCTTTAGAATTTGTCATTATGCAATACAATTACAAGAATCAAAGATCTTCTAGAATGTGTATGCTCTATAGCCATGGCAGTAGCTATTTTCTTTGTGTAATATAAGAAAAATGGAACAAGACAGACTCCAGGCAGTGAAGCCACCACAGAGTTGACATAGAGCATATAGTGATGGTTTTGAGACCTTACAAGTTTTGAACTAAAAATATTTTAATAATATTAAAAAAATATTTTATAAATAAATGTTGCAGAAGTAGACTGCCCCACGTTAAAAAAAACAAACAAACAAATAAACTGGAAAACATGTCAAAAGGCTTCTTGGGGCACCGGGGTGGCTCAGTCGGTTAAGCATATGACTTCAGCTCAGGTCATGATCTCACAGTTCATAGGTTCGAGTTCCACATCAGGCTCTCTGCTGTACAGTGGAGTCCACTTCAGATCCTCCTTCTCTCTCTCTCTCTCTCTCTCTGCCCCCCCCTCAAAAATAAACAACATTAAAAATTTTTATATAGAAAACATCCTTATAGATGTGCATATAAATTTGGGAAGATTTTCATCCCAAACTCCCTGTCTGTTTTCATTCTTGAAAAATTTTTGAAAATAATAAGGAAAAAGCCCAAGACACACTCCCTAGAGGGAAAAAAAAAAAACAGCATGTAATTTCTGTCCCTGACAGAATGTATTAAATAAGCAAACACCACCAACAAGCAAAACATTATTTTCTTTACTTTTTTTTTCTTTTTTCCTCTTCTTTTTTTGGTGGTGGGGGTGGTTATGTTTAAATGAAGTTGCTTTTACAGCACCAAAGACTTAATCATCCATTTCCTACATAAAACGTAGCTACTTTTTTGCATGGACCTCAAGCATATTGTAGTATAGAGGTGGAATTTAAGGAAAGGTATTAAGCAGGCTGTGTTGTAGCCTATGAACAAGTAATATATTGTATCATTTATCTTGAATGTATCATAGATAAGCTGCTATATAACGATTGCCACTTCAGATAGCTGTGAAATTAGGTGATTAACTAGTTGGTACTTAACCTTCTAATTTCTGTATAAGTCTAATTACATGAAATA
>NC_043707.1:74899951-74971700 GCF_006229205.1 Suricata suricatta
TGGAATTTAAGGAAAGGTATTAAGCAGGCTGTGTTGTAGCCTATGAACAAGTAATATATTGTATCATTTATCTTGAATGTATCATAGATAAGCTGCTATATAACGATTGCCACTTCAGATAGCTGTGAAATTAGGTGATTAACTAGTTGGTACTTAACCTTCTAATTTCTGTATAAGTCTAATTACATGAAATAGAAGTGGGAGTTTTGATTTTGTACTTTGCTTTTCTGTTTGGAGTGTCATTGTAACTACTGTATTGTAAATAATGGAAAATAATTACATATGTTAAAAATAAATTGTGTTATATTAAAAAAATAAAATTAAAAAAAGAAAAATTTTTGAAAATCAAAAGTAATAAATTTGCAATGTTAAAACTTTTGTCATATCACTTTTGCATAACTGATCTTTTTGAATATCTACTCTATGCCACTCACTCTGCTAGCCATTGGGAATACATGGATAGGATAGTTCCTGCTCTAGAGGCACTTAGAGTTTACACACACACACACACACACACACACACACACACACAGAAAGAGAAAGAGAGAGAGAAAAAGAGAGAGAGAGAGAGAGAGAGATGTGAATACTTAATTTCAGTCCAATGTGGTGATTAAAGAAGGAAGCTCATTACATACATGACCAAACCTGGGTGTTAAGAAAGGCTTCTTTGAGAATATAATTTCTGGATGACAATTTCATAGATTTGACCAATAGACGATCTTGGGTTTAGCAAGGAGCATGGATTTTAAGAAAGTAAAAGTCAGACTAGCAGCAGACAGACTGGACAGAAAGCTCTTACAGTAAGATATGACTTAGAGGCTGGGCCAGTATGAGAACACTCGGAAAATGAGATCACACGTAGATGACGCAGCAGAAATTCATCTCGCTGTCATGGTTTCCTACATGTATCACCTTCCTCATCTCCCTGCTCACTCAAACCCTGCTCAATATCTGGAGGAATTTGAATGAAATCTATGAAGGTCACCCTAACTTTATTTTTTGAGTGGCTCCTTTTCTTTTTCTTTTTTTCCTGAGTTTACTCAAAGTGGTTTGAGCCTCTGGTTTCTAGTGACTGCCAGCTCAGTAGTTGTTTTCTAAGGTAAATATTCTCATAGTGTCCATGTGCTTTGTTGTTTTGGGAGTGAGGCAGAGAAAAATAAACCCATATTGCCTATTTTACTGTAGGTATCTGAAGAGGGGCTTATCATTTGAAATTGCTTCCTATATATCAATTAGATAGCACACAAAAGAGTTTGAAATAACTGAGATATTTACATTCAAAAATTTACTATAAAGCTCTGCAAGGTCTTTAATAAAGGCACGTTTAAATCTAACCAGGGCTTTACAATGATAACGATTTCATCTCTTTTATTAAAGACCACCAGGAGAACTAATAATTGAAATGTTATTTGTAACAGCCTCTGTTTTGGATGTAAATCTCATAAACTTTGTATTATTAGCATTGACCATTAATTTGTGCTGCATCAATTGAATTTCTAGCAGCTTGGCAATAGAATTAAACTACCCCTAGGCAGGACTTCTAAATAGACAATTATGCACCCTTCATGTACATAATTGATGTTCTGTATGTGATAACAAAATATTATATTATCAGCACAGAACTAATATTCATTCTAAATGATTGTCTCTGATTAATATAAGCGTGCTTTGTTTTCATCTTCCCAATTTTTTATAATCTGTGACACAACTGGGCACTATTAATATAAGATAATTTCCAAGGTAAGTGTGAGAGGGTACAGCATTTGAAAATTTAAAAGTGAATTGATAGCATTATCTGCCCTAATATGCCCTAGGCACTTCCAAAAGAAATGGAATGGAAAAAGATAAGAAACTTCCACCCTCTTCACAACTTTGTGCAACACAAGCCCACTTAATTAGCATTTAATTTCATTCAAAAAGGTGAGACTAATTTTATTTTTGGGCAGTGGTCAAAGCTATGAATGTTATTGAAAGTTCTAAGTAAACGTCTATAGGCTCCAGCAACTCCTATGCCTACCATTTTAGGTCAAGATGATGTTCCTAATGGCATGGCTTTAACACTCTGTTAAGACTGACAATAAACAAAGATATGACTACCTGTTAGTGAATGTGATAAATTATGTAGAGGAAACAAATCAAGAGAAAGGTATTGAGTGTCTGGGGATGATATGGTCAGAGAAGACTTCTTTATATAGGTAACATCTGAATTCAGTGGCTGATGAGAATACATAAGCCATACAAAGATCTGAGGGAAGAGGATTCCATAGTAGAAAATAGCAAGTGCCAAGGTCCTGGATTGAGAATGAGCTTGGAATCTTTAAGAATAAGAAAGAAAGACAATGCGTTTGAAGTTTTGTAAGCATCGGGGAGAATGGATGGAGATTATGTCCAAGAGAATGTGAAGCTCAAATGAAGTAATGCTGTTAGATTCCAATAAAAGGTTCAATGTGCAAGTTTCCACATGCAATCAAACAGAGAATACACTTTTTACCAGGCCAGCATTATCCTGATACTAAGGCCAGAAAAGGATACTATTAGAAAAGAAAGCTGCAGGCCATTATCTCTGATGAATATTGATGCATAAATTCTCAATAAAATACTAGCAAACTGAAATCAGCAGCACATTAAGATGATCATTCACCCATGATCAAGTGGGGTTTATCCCTGGGATACAAAGATGGCTCAACATAAGCAAATCACTTAATGCAATGTATCACATTAAAAGAATGAAATTTAAGAATCATATGATCATCTCAATAGACACAGAAAAAGCATTGGACAAAATTCAACATTCATTCATGATAAAAACTCTTAACCAATTAGGTACAAAGATATATATTTTTTTTTTCAATAGGTATTTCATATATCCAATATTTATATTTCATAATAAAAGCCATAAATGAAAAACCCAAGATTAACATCATACTCAATGGTGAAAGGTTGAGATCCTTATTCCAAAATCAGAAAAAAGACAAATGGGCTCACTCTTACCACTCCTACTTAATACAGTGCAAGAAGTCCTAGGTAGAGCAATCAGGCAAGAAAAACAAATAAAAGATGTCAGAATTAAAAAGGAAGAAATAAAATTGTATCTGTTTGTGAATGACATTATTTTATACATAGAACATCCTAAAAACTCAACCAAGAAAAAAACCCCACTAGATCTAATCAATAAATTCATTAAAATTGCAGGATATAAAATTAACATGCAAAAATCAGCATTTTTATTACACTTAAAAACAAACTTTCTGAAAAAAATAAAGAAAACCAATTCCATTTACAAGAGCATCAAAAATAATAAAAAATAACTAAGAGGTGAAAAATCTCTATGCTGAACTGCAAGACACTGATGAAAGAAACTGAAGATACAAATAAATGGTACAATGTATGTACCTTTGTTCATACATTGGAAGAATACTGTTAAAATGTTAATACTATTAAAAGTCATCTATAGATTCAACACATCAAGATTCTAATGCAACTTCTTAAAGAAAGAGAAAAAAGACTCTTAAAATGTATATAGAACCACAAAAGACCCCAAAGAAATCCTGAGAAAGAGAAAAGCAGGAGACTTCCTAATTTCAAGCTACATTATAAGGCTGTATATTATAAGGCTATATGTAAGTGGCATAAAAGCAACAAACAGACTAAAGGAACAAAACTGAGAGCCCAGAAATAGACCCAAGTGTATATGGCCAGTTCATATTTGACAAGGCAGCAAAAAACAGTGGAGAAAAGACAGTCTCTTCAATATATTGTGCTAAGATAATTGGAAATCTACATGTAAAAAATAAAATTGGACCAATATCTTAAACTACTCACCAAAATTAACTTGAAATGAATTTAACACTTAAATATAAGACCTGACTGAAACCATGGAACTCCTAGAAGAAAATACAGCAATAAATCTCCTTGACATGGATGTTGGTAACAATTTTTTGGCTATGGCACTTAAAGCACAAGCAAATACATAAAAATAAACTAACGGGAATACCTCAAACTGAATAACAAAAGAAATCATCAGTACAGTGAAAAGACAAAATATTGAATGGGAAAAAATTGCAAATCATATATCTGATAAGACGTTAATATCAAAAATGTATAAAGAACTCACACAACTCAATAACAGATCAACAGCAATAACAATAAAAATGAATTAAAATGGGCAAAGGCCCTCAATAGACATTTCCCCAAAGAAGATATGAGAAAGGCCAATGGGTACATGAAGATGCTCAACACCACTAAGTCATTAGGGAAATGCAAATTAAAACCACAATGACCTATCACCTCACACCTGTTAGAATGACCATCACCATAAAGACAAGAGATAACAAATGCTGGTGAGGATGTGGAGAAAAGGGAATCCTTGTGCACTGTTGGTGGGGTTTTAAATTGGTATCGCCACTGTGGGAAACAGTATGGAGGATCCTAAAAAAATTAAAAATAGAACTGCCATAGGACAATTCTACTTCTGGGAATATATCTGATGGAAATGAAAACACTACCTCAAATAGATATCTGCACTCCCCCATATTCACTGTAGTATTATTTACAAGAGCCAAGGTACAGAAATAACCTAAGTGTCTGTGGACAGACGAATGGATAAAGAAGTTGTGGTATATATGTACAATGGAATATTATTCAGCCATAGAAAATGAGGAAATCCTACCATTTGCAACAACATAGATGGGACTTGAAGGCATTACCCTAAGTGAAGTAAGTCAGAGAAAGACAAAAACGGTATGATCTCACTTATATGTAGAATCTAAAACAAAACCAGAAACAAACCAAACTCAGAAAAGAAGATCAGATTTGGGGTACCAGAATGGGAGTGGGGGGAGGAGAACTAGAGGAAAGTGGTCAAAAGGGTACAAACTTGCACTTGTAGGTACTAGGCATATAAAGTGCAACATGATGACTACAGCTAACACTGCCATGGGATATACAAGGAAGCTGTTAAGAGAGTAAATCGTAAGTTCTCATCACAAGGAGACTTTTTTTTTCTTCTTTCTTTTCTTTTTATTGTAGCTGTATGAGAAGATGGATGTTAGCTGAAACTATTGTGGTAATCATTTCACAATATATGTAAATCAAACCATCATGCTGTACACGTTAAGCTTATAGAGTGATGTATATCAATTATCTCTCCATAAAACTGGGGAAAAGTATGCTCAGAATCGAACCATTTCTCAGAGCTTCGATCACTACGTCCTATTCAAGCTACTATTACTTTTCACCTGGCATTTTACAACACTCTTCAGTGGCATCCCTGTTTTCACCTTGCACTGTGTTCTTCACACATCAGTCCGTGATCCTCTTAAAACAGAACCATCTATATGGTCCATGAACTGTGCCTTTGAGTAAATTAGAAAAAGACACTCACTATGGGCAGATGTATTTGGAAAATGAGCACCATCGGGGCAGAAGAATTAGAAAACTTACCTCCCTGGGATTTCAGTCCCTTCATCCCCTTTGCCAAGCTTCTATGCAGCGTACAAGACACACAAGTACAGATGACGCCCCAGGCAGCCCCTATGTCCCACCTTGCTTTATTCTTCTCTGTGGTACTTCTAAAATACTGTTTCCCTGATTTATTATTGTCCTCCCCCGGCCCCTGCCTTCACTAGAATGTCATTTCCAAAGACATTTTGGTTGTTTTGCTTACTGCTTTATCCCAACTCTCAGAATAGTCCTGGCACAAAGTAGGTTCTCAATAAATATTAGGGAAGTGAATGGTGAACATCACTGCAGCATTTGAAACACTCTGGCTGATACTGGAGACTGCAATTTTAGAGCACTAAGTGTGGTAGCAGGAAAACCATTTAAAGAGGCAACTACAGGAGTCTGAGCCATGGTTGCTTGGTTTAAAGTGATGGCAGGAGAAATGGAGAGAAGTGGATGGATTTGGAATCCATTTTGATTGGTAAAGCAAACAATACTTGCAGACAGATTGGATGTGGAGAAATAGGGAAAAGGAGAGACTCAAGGGTGACTTCTAAAGGTTTGATCTGAGTAACTAGGTAGATGGGAATGCAATTTACTGAAATGAGAAACACAGGGAGAAGAGATTTGAGTGGTGAAGCATGTAGTGGGGTGGAAACTAGGGCAGATTTCTCTTACTGATTTTTTTATTTCTCTCTTCTTATTGTTCTTTGACAAACCAAATATATGAACCATTTCCTTTATGGGTTTTTTTCCCATCCTTTTGAATTGACACTCAGGAAAATCTTCCTTATTCTAAAGGAAATATTTAATTGTTTAGTTGTTTTTAAGATTTCATGTTTTGTACTTAAATTGTTGAATCATTTGGAATTTATTTGGACAATAATATGATTTTTCTCAAACATTTTAATGATTATCTCAGAAACTTTTGCTCGTTTGTTGAATAACTCCTTTTTTTCCTACAAATTTGAAATAACACTTAAAATTTTTTTAATGTTTATTTAATTTTGAGAGACAGAGATACAGAGCATAAGCAGAGGAAGGGCAGAGAGGGAAGGAGACACAGACTTCCGAAGCAGGCTCCAGGCTCTGATCTGTCACCACAAAGCCCGACAAGGGCCTGAACTCAGGAACCGTGAGATCATGACCTGAGCCTAAGTCAGCCGCCTAAGCGACTGAGCCACTCAGGCATCCCAACACTTTTTTTATATATTAACTTTTTATATATGTTTCTGGTATTTCTTTTTTTCTGTTAATGGTAATGTTAAAAATTATATATATATTTCCAATTAATGTTGTTAGAGTCCCTCATTTTTTTTAATTTTAAAAGTTGGATTGATTATTAGCCATTTATTCTCTCTAATCAATCCCTTTAGGATTCTAATCCATTTTTTATACCTGAGTCAAATTATCTTATTTAAACAATTTAGTCTCTACTTTTAAGCTACTCTTCTTCGTCACTGGTTTTCTCTATGGTCTAATTATAAAGCGTTCATTATTTCCCTGTCTTACATTTGCTATGTACCTTCTTAGGATGTTGTCTCTCTGCCTAGGAAACTTCATACTCTTCCTTCTAGACTCAAATTAGAGGCTAAGGCTGCTGTAATTTGTAGAGGTAGCTTCATTACTATTTTCTGTACTGTAGTATATCCATCTGCCCTAATCTCACCATAGTGTAATTTCTTATCCTTGCATCTTTGTCTTTAATGAGGCTGTGTCTTCAGATCTTGTCCATGTTTGAGTCTCCACAATCCTCTCACCTTTCCAGTCATTTAATAAAAGTGTTGAATACCTACTAACTTAATGAATAAATATGTAAAGATCACTATATTGGGTTTCATCCATCTTTAGTTTTCTAGACTAAAAAGTCCCAGATTTTTTTTTTATGAAGTTGTCATATGACACTTAAAATTTCTGGACACACCATTTGTAACTATTTCTCAAGCATAGCCTACTAACTTCTAAAATGTCAGAATTGAACATGCAACTCCATATATTCTCTAACCACAAAAAAAAGTGGAATTGGTCTTTGTTTCCTTGGCATAGACATTATACTTCGGTTAATCATGGCTTTAAAACTGTCTCCGCTTTTTAAATAGCATGTCACATTGTGAGTTTCTATGAAGTTTATAGTCAACTAACCCCCCAGGGCTTTTTCATTCACTTGCTGTTTTTCCACACCCATTCATCCTTATTAAACACTTTAAATGCAAAAATTTACATATCTATGTATTTAAATTAATCTTCTTCATTCTAGACCATAGAGATACTTTTAAATTATGATTTAATCATCAAACACAATACCTATTCCACCCAAATGTGTAAATTTGCTAAATATGTTTTCTATTTCTCCACTCCAGTTACATGAATGTTGAACATGCCAGAGCTCTATGACATGGTCCTGAAGACACTGTCATTTGATTGATCATTCACCCAAACTATATTTTTCCAAAGGACTTGTAAGTTCCACGAGAAACTTTGCCAAGAGCTTTTTTGACTCCATGATATCCTCTTCATCTACCTACTTAGTAATCCTGTTGAAACCCTTTTTTAGACTTGGCTTCATGGAGAATAGAAATAACAAATCCCAGTTCTGAATGATATTTTTAATATGCTTAATCACTGTAGAAACTGCAGTTAGAAATGGCGCTGGCCCTCTTTCTAGCTAATTCTCCTGTTTCTGACTTCTCCCCCTGGGTCAGCTTCTGTAGGATGTCTTTATTCACATTAGCAAAATGGCTGCAGCCGTTGAGGCTCCTGCAACACGTATAACCCAGAAAGAAAGAATGTCCCATTGCCAAATTTTCTAGAAAATGTCTTGAATTTTAAACTAATTGACTGCCCCTTTCCGTCTTTATTACTCTCCAGGGTCAGGATAAGCCATTCAATAGTTGTTTAGCCCTGAATTACTTGAAATGCACAGTGTCCATGGACGTGAGGTGGCATTGGTGGATAAAGTCAGTCCTTCTCAAAACCCATTGCTGCTTCGCAGGGTAAAAGGATTATTTGGAAATTAAGGAGACTATTAACAATGTCTCTAGAAGACACAGAAACAGATCAAGACAAACCCATAAGTAGTACACGAGTGGTCAGTTTTAGCTAGTTCCAACCTTCCTGGCAGGGTTGATTCAACAAAGGATTGTGTTCATGGTCATACATGATTGAAATTTGTAAAGGTGAGGATATTTTCTCCTATGGAACAAGAGAAAGGATATTTCAGGTAGAAGGAATGATAAGGGTTCATTTTCAAATTTTATTGGCCAGCATCTAACATCTTTGTTTCAGCCTTCTTGATGCAGTCCTATTTTTATAATTTGTGGGAGAAATGTATTGAGAAATGGTGGATGTGTGACCATGTTTTCTTTTCTTTTACCATAAAAGCCCTCAGGGGCTATGTGTTTGTCTGAGCAAGCTGTCAGCCAATTAGAGTTTACTGCAGAAGAAGAAGCTGAGAAAGTTAATCCTGCTCCTTCAAGGCATAGTTAGAAAGGAAATATGAATCTTAAATAGTACACGTTATTTCATCCACTGAGAACCAAGAGAGACTAGTTAGGCAGGAAGAAGAGAGGACAATTTTAATGGGCTCATTTAAATAGGAAAACCATAGCATACCCAGAAGAAGTCATTTCTTTCCCTTGGCCTAGAATTGCGGGAGGGAGAAAGCATTAATGAGTTCATAGTGACGTTTAAAGCCTTCTTCTTCAGTATTGTTCCACATATCAGAACTGCTATAATTTAAAGATCATTGTACCAGAAGTCAGAAGCTATGTATTCTCTTCCAATGCTAATGACCTTATGTGAGTCCCCTACTTCTCTGGTCTTCTGAGTCCTCCTCCTGTGTGAAAGAAAGGTAATAATGACTGTCATGGATTCCTTCAAGGGGTAATGGCATTCCCAGTGAGAAATAAAATCTCCTTGTGGAGAGTAATGATGCATTTAACCAGCATATATTCTGTTTAATCTCTTTCACTTCCAGGTCACAGTCTTTAGAGTCAGAAAGCCATCAGAAATCATTTAGTCATGTCTTATCATGCACGAGCCTATAGACCCATTGTGTCTGTATCATCCAAGGGGGTTTTATAAAAACACATAGCTCGAGTCCTCACTTTTAGAGTCTTCTGCTTCAATTAGTCTTTAAATCTCCCTAGATGATTCTGATTCTCAGGTTTGGCAACTATGATCTCATCTAACAATGTCATTTAGAAGATAAGAACAAAAGTAAAACTGCCTTTAATTGGAAGAACTGAGTAAATTCTAGCCAATCAGCCAATTCTCAGGAAGTGCTAATCTATAACAAATATTAAGACATTATATGGCCAATAAAATATCACTTAAAATGCTAAAAAATGGAAAAAAATTATATGGTGTGTAGTAGGAATAAAAATGAAGTGTTTTGCCAATAAATCACATGGAATGTTTAGGAGTGAAGAGAGGAGAATGTTAAAAATACCAAGTGGCATTGGTAACTACTTTGGACCTATAAGCTTTCTACTGTGCTTTACTGCAAAGGTGACTTTCGGGTCTACAAGCTGGGCCATTCTACCAGTGGGCTTCCCTTTCCTCAGTTACCCTGAACAGATTGTAATTGTTCCTCTAAATAAATGGGAAATAAACCTTTTAGAGGATTGATTTGAAGCGGCTGTCTGCCATGGCCTCACGTCTCTGCCCGGCCCTGCAGAGTTAGTAAACTCTGCATAACTAATCTGGGGCAGAGCTAAGATTGTATCTCATGTCTTTATTCCCAAATCCAGTCTCATATGAACATGCTGCACCATTCCACACTCATCTATCCTTAAAAATGCCTTAGCAAAGTTACTTCAAATTAATGAATGTCCAGAGCCTCACAGTAACAGTTCCTGTCTTCTTTCCATCAGCTGGCAGGAAAGTTGGCCACACGAGTTCTATTCACAGGGCAATATATGTACAGATAGAGAGAGCCCTGTGTTCAGGTTCTGTGTGCAAGAGAGTCATAAGTGGAATTAGAAGAGGGTCAGGAAACAAGAAAAAGCAATGAAAATGCCATATTCTGGTGGAAAATATCAACAGGCTATATCTTAAAAGTATTATATGTACATGTGTATATACTCAGGTGTGTCTATAGCCTATGTTTATGAGTACACTACTGCTCTACTTGGTCACTGCTGATCACTCGTTTTTATAAAGTAAAACACGCAAGACAAGTGACCTGTTCCCTTAAACCCTGAAAATCATATGCAGAAATATCCCATTTTAAGAAGTTTGATGAATAAAATGTAGACTTATAAACCATAAACCAAAGGCAATTATTTGTATCAAGAAAAGATTTTTAAAAATTAAACACTCTCTTTAAATACCCAGTTCTCCTACTGCATTGACTGTTTATATTTTGTCCACAAATAACTGGATAAAGAGCCTACAGGACACTAACCCAAGTTAAAATATTAGAAGACACTATGAATAGATTCACCCACAATTCGAAATGATATGTGATCATGTGGTCATAGTTTTCCAAAAACATTGAGAGGAGAAACTAGTTTTCATAGACTTCATACTTGGGAAAAGAAGTGTTATGGGAAATACGTTCAGAAAACATTCCTGATTTTTAAAGATTTTCAAAGCAAATTAGCATAAATAAGGCTCTGAAAAGGCCTGCAGTAAATAAACTCTTTAATTTCTCTCTACTATTTACCCCTAACCTTAATTTAACACAAGACTTATGTATCCTCTATTTTACTATTTAGAAGAGTGTAGATCAAAATCAAATTGAAAACATATTTTATTTTATACCTTTTATAACAATACTATGTGACCTTTAAATAGATTTGTAAGCAAGGTCTGGTTGTCTCCATTGTAGTCTTGTATTCCCTGCAAGACCTAATGGGGTGTTGGACCTACAATAGAGGTCTAACTGATAACTTTTAAATAACTTACTGAACAATCAGTATTTGGCATATGCCTCATATGGGAAATAGAGGAATACTTTTTTAATATTTTTTTTTATTTTTGAGAGAAAGAGAGAGACAGAGCGTGAGCAGGGAAGGGGCAGAGAGAGGGGGAGACATAGAATCTGAAGCAGGCTCCAAGCTTTGAGATGTCTATCAGCACAGAGCCCCGTGTGGGCTTCAAACTCATGAATTTGGAGATCCTGACCTGAGCTGAAGTTGGATGGTTAACCTACTGAGTCAACTAGGTGCCTGAGGAATGATTATTTTTGTCCTTCTGTTAACAACCTTACTTTTGTTGTCTTCAGAAATATTAAAATTAAGCTTCCTGATCATTGCTATTTCCAGTCGTGGCCTGCAAGTCAGCTGGTCATAACTTGTTTTAAGACAGGACAAAATGTGACCAGATTTGTTTGCCCACCTTAAGGAAAATAGAAGATTGTGACTACTCAGCAGAGACTATATGCCAGGTATCAAAGCAGCAACCTACTGAAGCGAAAGAGCTGACTTCCAACTTTGCCCTGCCTATCTGCTCTTGTCCCAAGAGGCTGAACTAGACTGGTTGTATCTTTAGACTTATCTTCTCTCTGGCTTCAACCAGTCAGAGGCAAGAGGAAAGGAGGGCCTGGTGTTCATTCTTCTACCTTCTTCTTGTTCAGGTAACTGCATTGGCTGCACCCTTTTAGTGAAGGCAACATGCCTATCTGGGGGCCCACTATTGGGTTCCAGAATCTGCTTTCTCTCTTTTGTTCTTTCAGGTTGGGGGATCCCACTTTTGCCAGCCCCAATACAGAGAACAATTGCTTGTTACCTTTCTTAAACCTAGATTACAGCTTTGTAAATAGCCCACTTATTAAATTCTCCAATTACCCAGTTTGGTCCTATGCCATCTCTATCTCTGCAGAAGCTTAACTAATAAACTGGCTGTGTGGTGCCTTTGCAAAATTAATTTCTTCTGGCCTCAGTTTCTTCACCTGTGAAATGGGGATAATAACATCTATCCTTTCTACCTCATAGGAAAGGATAGGAAAATTTAGTGAATGTTGGTTCCGTTTCCCTTCCCAAATATTTTTATTTCTAGAAGGCGACCAGGAAACATTGTTTATAAAGTTAAGTCTTGCCCTTGCTTCAGATAAGAGATACTTTTCTGTGGAACAGAATACCCACACTGGACCCTGTGGTGGTCAGAAGCCAAGAAATACTCTCAGAGCCATCCACACTGTGTGCATGGAGAGCTTGCACAGCACCTGTGAAGAGAAGGAAGGTCTGCACAGGAAAGATGCCTGGACTAGAGGTTTCTCACTGAGTAACACTAATTGGGACAAGTCTGTGGTCTTTCTTTTATAACAAACACATAAATACCATCTTCTAGGGCATTTGGGAGCAAAACACCTAAGTACGATAACAATGTATCATCACAGTGAGGTCAGTCATATTTCTTCAACTATACAGTATGGATAATAAATTGCTGTTTGGAAACCTGATGGTTAAAAGTTGATTTGAATTAATAAGAAAGCCATACACCCACATTCAACAAATATTTGTTAAATCTTCCCATATACCAGTCTTGCTCTAGACACATTGAAATATGATATTCATCTGTTTAAGATAATGCAACTTGAAATAAGAGAAAACTATTGGAAGTATATTTTCCTTTATAAGCTGGCTGACATTGCTTATTTTTTGCACCAATGAGAATACTCAGGTGAAAAGAGTTTTCATATCCAATTCTCAGAATGGAGACCACATTTGTGATTTAATTTTCAAGACCTCTCTTTGTTTTGTATGCAGCTTTCTCACATTGGAACAGTAAGTAGAAGGGTGAGGAAAGACTGATTGCTCTCAGCCTCTTCTCCACTCCATGCAGTGTTTTGTGTGTCTTCCTTTAAAATGTTTGTGCATAGCCAAAGAGGATGCTAATACTAGAGAAAAGTGTCCTTGGTTGCAGTTCAATGAGTAACATTAGCCTTTGCTAGGACCTTTAAGGGAAGGCCTCTTTCAAGTATTTATTGGTTTAATTGATTTTAACAAAATCACAAATTAATCAGATCAATAAGTAAGAGAAAACTAGGAAGGGAAAAAGTCAGCAATCTATCCACCTATAATAAGAGTGAACTGCTATGCATCAGATAAAGCCAACAGCATATACTGTACATCACACACACACACACACACACACACACACACACACACACACCCCAATAAGCCAGTTTGAAATGTAGTAACTCTGCACAGCTATTTTAGTTAGGATAGTAAGAATTTACTCAGGTTTTACTATTATTATTCCAAGTTTATTCTATCATTTGTCTTCATGTTTTATTAAGTGGAGTGGAGAAAGTCATAAACAAGACATTATTATTTATGGCAAACCTGTTGTGTGTGGCTCAATAAACTGGACCAAAGTTTCTTAGTCAGGGCCCCAAACCTGGTGAAATTAGATGATTTATTGAGATCTTCAAACACAAACTTGTAATAGTATATAAATAGGTTGTGGTCAATAGCCATATTAATCATAAAAGTGTTGACTTGCTGCAAGTATTAAATAAATTTAACTTTTATAGGCAGTCTCACCCAGTAATATCCATCAGGGATAAAGCACATTCCTTGTTGCTTTAGCTTTAGTTTGAGCCAAGAAACATGGCATAGACCAGCACGAATGCAAACTTTGACTAAAATTATGCAACTTAATGAACATCTAACTAGAAGTATCTAATATAACCCTAAAGAGACAGGATTTCTGTGTTTCAAGGACCCCCATCTACAGAACTGTAAGCACTGTTATTTCCTTCTCACAGAACAAAGAGAATTTCTGTGGTTACTTTGAGGGAGTTGAGATTCTTGAAGCAAATGGTAGACAAGATGTCTGAATGATCTTTCCTCTTTTCTGCATAAACATAAGAAAATGGAAAGTTTAAATTTTCCAACTACATAGTCTGTAAACTCCTACATGCTTTCTTTCCTTTATTCTCTAGCAGACAGGTGTACTTGGCTTTGTATGTTTTCCTGAACCTTCTCAGTTGTCTTTCATCAGGGATGAGGCAGAAAAGTGGTAGAATGTCCTTTGGACTTTTCAGAAAACCTATCTGTAGAAGTCAAAATTACCAAGCCTCAAATAATTAAATAAGATCAACCACAGAAACTGATATGTCACATATAAAACCTTCATCTGTTCAGAGTCCAGTAGCCTAGCTACCTGATATATGTGAGCTGTAATGAGAAAGAAAGGAAAGGAGACAAAACTTTACGGCATGTGGCCAACAGCTGTGGCAAAGTTTCCTGAGCATGTGACCAAAAGTTCCTTAATTCTTAAGCCGGGCACAGTGGTATTTTCCTTACCTACCACTCAAAGTTACAGTAAAATTCTAAGAAGATAATTTTGTAGCAAAAGTGCTTTGAATACTATAGAGTGCTTAGAAAAATGCCTCTTCTTTTTCTCCTCAAAAGTTCAAAGTGACAGCTGGAGAGTGGACAATGACCAGAATTGGTAAAAGATGGAGATTAAGTGAAAGCAGGTGAGAATGAGGCCCCTTCGGGCACCTACTCTACACTCCCATTCTTGTATCTCCTCAAGAAGGATAGAAATAACCTGACTGGTCTGATTTCAGGACATGTGTGGCCACAGTTATTCATGAGAGAGTGCAGAGTTCATTGAAAGGGCACACAGGATGTGGCTTGTTCTTTTTTTGGCTTCTAAAACCTAGAGCATGAGAGGGTGGTCTGGGCCATCTTGTACCTCTCCTCCTTGAATCTTAAGTATTGATTCCCTCTTTTTCTCAGTCTCCTAAGATTCCATAATGCCAACTAGAATATGCAAATACCACAAAATTTAGGATAGTATTTAATAGAGTATCTTAAGGAGTTGAGAATGAAACTTTATAGTGGGGTTGGGCACAAGCCCAGATGACAATAAAGTGATTGTGTGGTTCCTATGCCATTGTCATCACCACAAATTCCTCTATTAAGTGAATCTTCAGAAGAAATAATTATGCCCTGTGGTGGGATTCAGGCACTACCTTTTCTCTAGTCATATTATTGAAATGTTGCCTTGATTTCTTACACATACCACTAGAAGTCCCCAGACCATTATTTATTCAGTCAACAAAGTATTATGCATGGCATAAGAGATAGAGGCTGGCAAGGCAAATGAAGATCCTGCTTTTGTGGAATATGTATTCTATGGGGAAGGATGCCATAATATGTTACATAGATATACATCATGAGAGAGGGGGAAGGGGAGGAAAGAGATGGGGAAGTTATATGACTACTTTATACTGGTTAAATAGGAAGATTCTCTCTACAGAGGTCATATTAAGCTCAAGGAGTGGGTGCAGAAAAAAGAAAAGGGCCCACGAGACCAATAGGTGAAGCCAGAGAAGATGGCTGAGAAGGACAGCTCTGTGAGATGGGGGACAGACAATGAGAGGGAGTGTCACTGGGTTGCAGAGCCTTCCTACTTAGGAAGAAGATTTATACTTGTCATCAAACAATGCCAACTGTTGATGAGTATTAAAGTTGAAGAGTTTCAGAAGTTTTATACCAAAACCATTGGGGAAAGAATCATATTCCATAGCTTTTGCTCCTTTTCTATGTTAGTGAAATGACATCGTCTGACCTTCTGGAGAGGTTGTGACTCTTCATGCCATAAGAACCAATGCAGGGTTTCATGCAGAATTGGAGGACTTTGAAATGAACTTGAATTCTTTACCTACATTCCCCAGCATAAAGCACATCTCACCTGGGACTGTTAGGCTAGCTTGAAATCCTGCTAATTCAAGTGTTTAATGATCAGGTTAGTAATGGCTTTAAAAATCATATTGTGGTATCTCAATCCATATCAATTCTAATAAAGCTAACTCAAACGTTTCAAAAGTAAGCCCAGACTTATTTTTGATGCAGCAGAATGTCTGCAGGCCATAATGTGGTTCTAAAGATGACAGGTGGGAAGAGACAAATTTACACAGGAAATTTTGGAACAATGAGAGATGAGGCTAAGGAGTATTGATTTGAGATTTTTGTATAGTTTAGAGGTCAAATGGAAACCAGATGGCCAAAAGAATTGCAAAATATTTGCTTTACAATCTGATAGCAGTGAAGGGAATAATGTGTGTGCAGAGCCAACATGCCAGCCGTCCTTAGTGTGGGTATACATCCCAGAGGATTTTTCACATGATCCCAAAGGGACTTGTGTGAGATTGTTCATGGTGGTTTTTATAAAAGAGACTTAGAGTCAGCCTAAAAAGATGGGAATAGATACAGGAATGGATAACTAAAATGTGGTGGATGGATACTGGAGATTATGATGTCACAGTTAAAAAATAAACACATACATGCACATGTAGCAAAATTCACAGACCTCACAAATACAGAACAAAGTGAAAAAAGAAGAAACAGAAATAAATTTGTAGCGCAACATGATTTATATTTTAAAATACACTAATATGATTGCCTATTTTATAAGGATAGGTTCAAATCAAAAGACCAAAATCAAATATATTAGTGCAGGCGCCTATAGGAAAGGATAAAGGATCAAAATGGGGAGAGTGGGTGGAGGGGAGAAACAGAATAACTAAAATCAAATGCAAAGAGAGAGCTTACATTGGTAATGTGCTATGAAATGAAGAGTGTACATTTTAGAAGGAAAATAAAACACTCCTTTTATTTGCTTCTCCAAATTCCTCTCAGCAGGAAGCAAACATAAATCCTATTGACTGAAGTAAAAGAAAATAATGTCCTATGTGGTCTTCAGGTAACACAGCCAGATGTGGCTAGAGTGTGCGCTCACCTAACGGTCCACGCACATGAGGCCCAAGCAGCCTCAGAATTTGCTGGCGGGGCGAGGTGTCTGGTCAAAGATGCAAGGATAGAGCCCAGGAGGAGTAAGGTGAGTGTTAACATTTGTTTAGTGACCCTCCATTTAGAAAGAGTAATTCATATCCACACATCAATAGTCTTGAGTTGTGAATATTATAAGAAAAATGGAGACTATCAAAACCACACCATATGCAACAGAAAGGGAAGGAAAATAATGTGCTCTACCCACTTCCCCTCCCTGTTAGCTCTCACAGTGCCTACAGATGTTTTCCTTCTGACTCTCATCTTTGCTTCCCTCTGTGACCCTTCCCCTCATACTGATTTTGTTTTTAACTTTCCTTGACTCTCAGTCCTGGCCTCCTGACTTCCTTGTAACTAACACCATATCCCTGTCGGCCTGGCATCCACTTGAAGATTATTGCTTTGCACTGGCATCTGAGAACTTCCTCTGCTCGTGACCCTGACAGCCACCACTCAGTGCTGTGTATTTAGAAAAGGGAGGAAGGGCAGAGGCTCCTACACAGAAACATCTGTGTTGGTGCCCATTTTCTTAGAACTAGTCGGAATATTTTTCTTCATTCAGTGCTGGCTGTTAGGATGGTCTAATGTTGCTTTTTTAAATGAAAACCACCTTTAGATTTGGGGAAAATCACATTTATATTTATAAAGGATTCCTATGTGAGATCTGAATGTTTATGTCCAAGTTCCCGAGAAGTCACAGCTCAAGAAGTAGACAAAAACCTACATACATTGGTACTTAGGGTAGTAAGCTAATGGGGATCCTTTTATAATTCAGCCCTGAGCTTTCCTCCTTATATAACCAATGGGAGGGGGAGGGGAGGATTTTCTTTGGATTGAATATCTGTTTCCTGTTCTGATAACTGGCACCTGCTCCAAATTTGGATGAGAATGCCACGTCCCAAGCCAAAGTGATCTTAGAAGACTCCATATGTGATCAGAAATGGGGGGAAATTCTGGCTGAGGTTTTCATTAGGCAAATGAAAGCTTTAGGGTTTCATTTCACTTCAAAGACAGGATCCTCCAAGCAGTACATCCTGTTGGGCTGGTAGTGATGATATTATATTAATAGCCATGAGGTGCCGGAGATGAAGAGTGGAATACAAGCCATCTACTTCCTAACCATAAAACGTGAGGACCTGGGCGATGCCAGTGGTTTTTTTCAAATTGAAGAGATGATTCAAATATTCCTAAAGTCCTCAAAAAGTTTCCCCCAAATTAGATTTTCCACTTTGAGACGGAATGAGTCTTGCAAATATTTCAATAACCAGAACGATCTCAGCTGGGTCATAAACAGGAGCAACAGTCAATTCAATTGTTATCAGCAGCCACTCTGAAACAGTTCTCTGACTTTTCATTTTATCCTGTCAACTAACTAGTGCCATCTCTGTTCATTAAAACAGATTGATTAATATAACTGAGAATGTCCCATCTACTAAGTACTTGCTCTTGGAGGGTATGTTGTTTGGTAAATTAGCATGTCTGTGATTTTTTTGCCATTTGTGTATTTTGCTCTCAGATCCTTTCTAGGAACTTCTGCCGCTGAGCAGTTTCACTGGAAACTGCATCTCCGGGGTTTCTGTTTCCTCTGGCTTCCATGTAGGTGTGGCCAAGGTGAGGCATTGCCAGAAGGCTCGTGTCCTTCCCTTGGCGTTTCTGGAAGCATCTACGCCTCCCACGCTGTCTCGGGTTTCATAAGACAGCTTCTCCTCAGGGCAACACATACTGCTAAGCAAGTTCTTCCTGGTTCTGCTTTTTGCCAAGTTACCCTCCACCCAAAGCTCCAGTGAGGCCACTTTGTCCCTTTGTTATTCTAGGAATAAAGGTGGTTGTAGCTGCATCCTAATGTTTGCCTAATCTCTAGATTGTCTCCCAGTTCCTGATTAGCTTTTCAGCCATCCCAGTGCCTGGGTAACCAGTATCATGTTTTAATTTCTTTCTGTTGGAAATATCCTGAATTGTGTCTGTTTTCCTGATTGGATATTAGCTGATATAATAAACATATACACTATCCTAATTAACTCAACATTAATTATAATTAATTATAGTATAGTATGATATTAATTATAGTATAGTCTGAAATAACTACAGAATCATGAGGAAGGCATCATTACCCTCAGGGTAATCATGCAGGAAGCAAAGGCTCTTTGACATTAAAAATGTGTGCGTGTGTGTGCAAGCATACATGTAGATATGCATGCACGCAGGTGTGTGCTAATGGTCACAAAGACAGGAAATAGGGGATCTCAGGTGTGAACTATGTACTCGGAGACTATGTTAGTTCAATGACACTACATTGCCATTCCTTCCTCTCTGTAATCTGTGGTATTAAAGAATTTTATTGAATCTACATGTCCTTTCTAGTTGAAAAAATCCTACTTAGTGGAAAGAACCCTCAGGGGAAAGCAAACTATCCATCATCCCTGTGTATCAAACTTCCTTCCTCGGTCCCCAAAGTAAAGGTGCCCTAACTTCTACTCAGGATCAATTCATTCCTTGAGTCCTCAGCCCTGTGCCTTTGGTCATTCTCCAGAGAGATGCCTCTTCTGTTTATCTCTCGCCCCTACTGCAACTTCAGCCTTTTTATTTCCCTTCAGTCCTTCCCAGCACATGCACACAAAACTCTCCCGTTAACCAAACACTACAGTTGATATGTCATCCCACGCTTTTCCCTCTACGTCTCCAGACTCTCTACCTTCTCACTTCCCATTCACTTCCCCATCTCAAGTCATCTGGCTTCTGCCTGTCTCACTCTACTTCTTTCATTCTGGATGGGAATGATCTTTTTATTGACAAATCCCTGAATTCCCGGATGTTAAAGGATAACTCAGCTGCATTTGACACTGTTGTGGTCCCACTGCCATGGGTGACCTTTATCACCACTCTCCTCCACTAGTTCCCCTCTTACATGCAGATGATTTGCTCCTGTCTCCTCATAGGCTTCTGTTTCTTTACCTGCTTCTTAAAGGCTGGCCTGCATCGGGATTCTGTCCTTAGCACACTACTATTATTGGACATCCTCCACTAAAAGTCTCATCCATTCCCAAGCTCTCAAATACCACTTATATGTTAAAATTCCCAACTGTGTATTTGCAGCACAATCTATCCAGATGTTTAGAGTCATTATCATGAAGCCTGCTAACCATCTTTAAACACAACATGTCCAGAACTGAACTCATCATTGTAACCTTCAGAATTGGCTTTGTCACATGTAATCTATATTTTATCATCTTCTTTGCATCTGAATCACTCATACCTGAGAGCCTTCCATGGTTGTTCTCTCTCCCCTACCCAACAGTTTTGGCCATGTTAGCCTCTTCTGTATCCTTCATCTGGTCCCTTTTCTCAATTTCTATGACCACCACGCTAGTTGCATTATAATCCTACCCTTCTCTGTCTACTTGCCACTAGTGATTTCATTGATATGCAAGGTTCCTGCTTATTTGACCATACTTCCCCTCTATCAATCAGTAAGCTCCTTAAGGGCAATGACTCTGCATGAGATCCTGAGTATATAGTATAGTCCAAATACATAATCTGCCATCTGTAATTCGGTTGTAACATAAATGAGTGAATAAATTGAAAGCCACTGAAGACAGAATTTTTACACAGGAATCTGAAGAAGTTTGCTGAATCTTAGGACATGAAAGCTTTTGCAATTCCTTGTTTTCTCATGATTGTTTGGAGGGTCTTCCTCTATAATATATTTTTAAATCTGAGAAGTTATGTAGTTTCAGAAATAATAAGTCTGTGCCCTAATATGAAGCTTGTGTGTGTGTGTGTGTGTGTGTGTGTGTGTGTGTGTAACACACCAGGTTTTAGCAATGTGGTCCCTATTCTCTTATATCATGCAATGTGGGGAACATTGCTTCTTTTCCTTCACCCACAGTTGTTTTGGTCTCATTCAGAATATATCTTCCTTTCTTTTCTCACGATTGGTGCCACCAATGCTTAAGATACGCTGAGAGGAAAGCAAGAAAGTATTAACACAAACATTTTTAGAATTAGGATAGATACTGATACTTTGAAGCAAGTGGAAGTTAGGGCTGTGTTTTTAATTTCTACATCTGAAATTTCACATACTGAGATTCATGGATAAATGTATAAATCAGAGGAGTAACCAGCCAATGTAGGAAGGAAGTTCTATTTCTATTGCGACGGCTATTTCAAACTGTGCGTCGCTCGTCACTTCATGGATTTGGGTAGAAAACTAGAAGCAGCATAACATGTCAAACACAACCCAGTACCTGGCGCTGTCCAAGAAGCTACAGGTGCCAACTTTAAGGAGATTATAATTTGTCAAATTCATTATTTTATATAAACTTTCAGACATTTGGCAAAACGTGTTTGAATGTGGGATGGAAAAGAGAAATATCATTGTCAAAGGAAAAATATTGAAACTTGAGCAGAAAAACGATTCTGTCCCCAAAGAAATCTGCCCATGATTCTGAGCTTTATAGTTAAAACCATAATCAAGGACTGAAATGGGATTAGGTTTGGCCCTAGCCCTTCCATTGACATTTTTTTGTATTTGAATGACTTTCATCCTGTGTTAGTGATGTTAATTCATTTTTCTTTCTATTTTTTTTAATGTTTACTTGTTTTTGAGAGAGACACACAGAGTGTGAGCTGGGGAGGGACAGAGAGAGAGGGAGACACAGAATCTGAAACAGGTTCCAGGCTATGAGCGGTTAGCATGTGGGGCTCGAACTCACAAGCCACGAGATCATGACCTGGGCAGAAGTCAGACACTTAACCAACTGAGCCACCCAGGTGTCCCAATTCACTTTTCATTATATCTATTTTATTTATGATACCAAGACCTATAAAGTGTGGTTATGAACAGCGCTTTCTATGTGCTGTGATCCCAGTAGAAAATATTTTATCATATAATTGCCTATCTCTCCCCAAAGAAAAACTATTAAAAAGGACCTAATGAATGTTCTTACTCACCCCCCCCGCCCCTTTCCCCTTTTGGACTGTGTTTGTTGCTCTTAAAAACAAAAACAAAACAAAACAAAAACCCACAAAGAAAAAAATTTTCCATGATCTTCTATGATACACATTCATGCAGTTATATACCTCTACACACACATTTCTGTGTCTTTGTGTACACATATATATGAGACAACTTCTTCACTTGTTTTAATAAAAACATAACTTCTTACGAGATTTTCCTGTTGTTCCATAAAATTTTGCCTTGGAAGGCAGCTATGCTCACCACTATACCACCAACGCAAAAGTATTGCCTTGAAATCAAGCTCAGGAAGGAATAACAGTCCAAAAAAGGGCTGGGAGAGAAGGAAGTTATATTGTCAGGGCAGGAGCCAACATAGGAAAAAAGGTTTCTAGCCTCTCCCTCTCCTCCTGGGAGATACAGATAAAGGAGGAGTAGCCTGTGATCCGGAGGGAAGGACACGGAGTCAGATTCCTTAGGTGATTAAAAGAGACAAAGTACAAAAAAAAGTAACGTATTGGCTGAGAATCAAGATAGATTATAAAAGACTGCACATAGAAAGGAGAGTCCGCTAGCAAAGATGTGGGACTTTTCCCCCCCTCTTCCCTTGAAAAAGAGCCATAGAAAAACTGGAATAGAAATGCTTTTATCTAAAAAGAAAGAAATGAGTACATGTAATTTCTGGGTCATCAAAATCGCTCTGCAGCCAATCCTAGCTCCACCCTCACAGAGAAAAATTGGGCTAATGACCTTGAATGTCTCTTTTCATCTGGTGAAGACTGAAAAAGCCTCAGCTGGAACAGGGAGAGACGGGATCCCCCCACCAAGTGCAACTTCACCTTGGGAGTGGTTTGGCACGTGGGGGGGGGGGGTCGATTCACTGTCCCTTTCGGTAGTTCTGTGCATTCGGGACTGCAAGATGTTAAAGATGTTATCATAGATTCTGAAGGTGCAGGAGGAAGGCAGCCCACCTCCCAGGCCTGGTTATCCTCACCTATAATACAAATTCAGGAAACACAGCTTACTCAGAGCCTCTTCCAGCTGTTTTAGCATATCGGAAACATCTTTTCTAAATCCCCAAAGGCCGAGGTTTAAAATAGTAAGTCTGACCCCAAATTCCTTTCTGTTGGTGTCAAACTCAGCACTTTTATGAACAACTCCAGAAAATCTCCTCGGTAGGGCTGAACGCCATGTGTCCAAGAGGTTAAATGGGAGACAGAGTGTGAATTAGTTAGAGAGTTATTTTATAAACAAACACCAACTAGGCTTGAACTCTGTGCTGATTTGGAGGTGACTTAAGTCCAATTTCCTGCTCCTTCCCACTCTTTCCTTTCAGGACCAAAGGCATTAAGTGCTGCAAAGACAGCCCCTGCGGAGAGCCCCCCTCCCCTCCTCCTCAGGATCCTGACAGGAAGGAACTGCCTTTTGTCAGAGTTTGACTGACTGGTGAGTGACAGGGAAATGCTCCATCTTGCTCAGCCTGAAGGACAGTGGCACTAATCCTGAAGGACAAAAAAGAGTTAAAAAAAGAAGGATATGACTTGGGGGGAAACTGGCCGGAATCTCATTCAATCAGAGAACTGAAAGTATCTTCTGAATGGCAGCTAGTAAGAGGCCTATCAATCAATCCAAAGGACTCCATACACCTGCCTACTATTCCGATCAGTGAGACTCTACCAAACCTATTATGATGCAAAGTTGTGGCTCAAAACTGCACATCTCCATAGAGCTCTTTCCCTTCCCTGTGGAAGCCCAGGTCAGTTGAGGGCCAGTGCCCACACTGAAAGGCTTCCAGGAGCACCGGAGAGCTCAGAGCAGACCTTTGCCTGTCTGCCTATCTGGAGCAGACCGCCTGCTGAGGCTGTGGTCTCTGCTCTCCTCGCTCTCTGTCTCTCGGCCATCTGCCTGGTCTCCTGCTGTCCTCATCTGCAGGAACCCACAGCTCAGCGAGGAACGTCTCCTACTGTGCCCATCACAGCACTAAGAAAAAAAGAATACTGAGATACTTGCCTGAGAAGCAAAAGAAGAAGGCCTTGTTGCAGTGCCGCATTCACCCTTGTAAGGACTTCTGATTTTATAAAAGGAAACCTCCTAAAACTAAAAGATTAGATGAAAACTACTATCGCAAACTGTCTTCTAAACTGATAGTGCGGGCTTTCTCGACTAACATGAAAACCATGTAAGATCATGACAGAAGTGCCCTCTCAACTGGCTGCTGATTGGTTTTCAGACACCAGTCTGGTATTGGTTCACCATTTAGATATGCAGAGAACTTCTTAGATATTATATACTAATGTCTTCCAACCAAGATGAAAATATCTAACCATGCAGTACTCTGTGTGATTGCTATTACTTATTCCGGAATTACTGTTTTATTTGATAATTATGTAATGGGATAAGATATACGAAGACAGTGGTCCTGATGTGTAAATAGGCAGATCCTTCTGGTAATTATATCTGTTTATCAGAGACCTGCTGTTTTATTGATATTTATTCTTTGTAATAGGGTCAATATATCTTGCTCTGTGCTCAGAAATGAGAGCATCCAAATGCCACTCACCTGTGACACCATTTTGATGTGAATCATATTTACTGTTAATTGAATTACAAAGTTTACACATATTTAGAAAATATATGCTTGATAATATATGAGTCTTAAGTGTCAGAAAGTCTATTAAATGCTTGGTCACTTTCAGTAAGTGCCTTATCAATTACATCTTTAATTATTGCTATATATCAAGATACGCTATTTGAGTATTAATGGAAAGATGAGAGTTCATTTTTTAACATTTACTTATTCATTTTGGTGGGGAAGAGAGCATGCATGTCAGCAAGAATGGGGGAGGGGCGGGGGGGAGGCAGAGAATCCCAAGCAGGCTTCTCACTGTCAGCACAGAGTCTCATTAGGGGCTGTGTCTGATCTCAGGAATGGAACCTGGAGATCATGACCCAAGCTGATATCAAGAGTCAAATGCTTAACCAACTGAGCCATCCAGGCACCTAGAGAGATGAGAGTTCTGATGAAATTTAGGTTCTTCATGTTTATACAAAGGAAATCCTGTGATGATTGCTTCTTGATCACATATTTTAAATGTCTTGTGTATATATGTGAGAGGGAGAGCTCAAATTTTAATGGAACAGCTTTGTTTTGCTCCTCGGGGAAATGAAGAAGGGTAAATGCTACAGTTTATACTAGATGCTAAATAAACATCTGTTGATCAGTGAAATCATTGACTAAACTCTAAGAGTCACCTTGGGAGTCACCTTGGCATGGCAACCGAGCAGCCATTTTGCTGTGGGTTGGGAAAACACCGTGCACCCACGACCCCCACCCCTCACCCGCAGACCTGGAATGTTCCGCGCCAGTTTGAAAACAGCCAATCATGGAGCCCCAGCTTCCCACCACCCTGACAGAGGAGGCAACCTATCCCATCCTGCCATGTCCCTAAAGTGCCCTTATTTGGTGGTCTGCCCTCCCAGGACTGGACCGGAAGTCTTTCCCCCATAAAATACCTCGCCCCTCCTGTACCAGGCGCAACTTCCCTGACTCCTCACTCCCAGAGTCAGGGAACCTCGCCCGGGAATCGCAGATCCCAATAAAGGCCTTCTTGGCTCCATAACTTGGTCTCTTTCCTTCCTCTCATCTCTGCCTCCATCCATTAAATCTTACATAAACAAAGCAAGGAAACAATCTAAACATACTTATGTCATAACTGTGACTCAAATAGTCTGTGGATTGAGTATTATGGTCGCTCACACAATTTAAAATCCAGATAACATTAAGGTGATTTTTGTCTTTAGTAATTTTCTCCTTAAAACTGACTTTTCTCAGTCTTAATGTGTTTAGGGAAGAAAGAAAATAAAGCAGAAAGACTTTCATTATCTTATGAGAACAGGATGGCCAGTAGAATCATAAGATCTTAGCCTATCCAAATCATGTCTTGGAGATGCTTCAGAAATATAGACTATATTTTATCCCAACTCTCCAGGTTTTTCATTTCTAATTAATTGGGATCAGAAACAGAGACAACCAAAAAATACTAATGCTTCCAAAAGTTCATTTGAATTAAGAATTTTGATTGAGTTATGGTCACTTATAATTATAACCCAAGGATTATTATAGTATCTTCTTATGGAATCTGTTCTTATGCATAAATGTGCAAATTAAAACCCCAACTATATAGTACAATTTTTACATTGCCAAGATGTTTGGTTAAAAGATAAAGTCAGCATGGTGCAGAGGAGTCAAGACCTACATTTTAGCTTCAGGTCTGTCCCACTAACTATGCCTCTTGAGCAAATAACTTAATCCTTTTTTGTCTGTGAAATTAAGCCAGATTAGGTCATCACCATTGACTCCTGTTCAATATTTCAGAGGTGGTGTGATGTCTCCTTTAATAATAACCCAAATATTTTTCATATATTGAAAGCTTCTTATGTTCCAGTCAGTATGTAAGTGTTTTATGAGTATTTTTTTGTTTCATCTATGATTAATAATTCCATTTTCTGGATGAATTTGAGGCTAAGCGAGGTTAAGTGACCTGCTCAATGCCTCATAGCTAGTAAATGGTAGGCATGGAATTTCAGCGCATGAATTGTCTGAGACTGAAGACACTGTTATGTAGTGAAACTCAGGGGTTAAGCATTTCAACTCAGGGTAAGTCACTGATTGAGTTCCCGAGAAGCAGGCTCCAAGATCAAGATTAAAAAGCAAGAGTTTTAGAAGGGACTGCCTTGTCAAAACGAAGCAAAGGAAGCTTGATTGGGCAGAGGGTGAAAGTGATCTACAACACAGTCTCAACAATGTCTCAGCCAGTCTTTCTGGAAGTTCTAAATATGTGATGACCATTTGGGGTTGTCCAGAGTTCAAGTGAAAGAGTAGGGTCTTTATATCTCCTTACCAACTAATCAATCGTTGGATACAAGACATCCTGGGAAAGGAGTATGATTTTGGTGCAGGCTGATCTCTGCAGTGAGACAGTCCCTATAAGACGCTGTCATGTGAGTGCTTTCAGCTTGCAACCCGCCAGAAGCTGAGGAAAAAAGTTTTTATTCCTGAAGGGGAACCATCCAAGACAGAGGGAAATGTAAATACAAGAAAGCTGGGCTACTTCTATATAAAAGCAAAACAGATCTGGAAAGCAAAACAGCTGAGTCAGAGATGATTAAGTTTCAGGATGGCCCGACATGGTGAAAAAATTGAGGCTTGCTTGATACCTCCCCCCCCTCTTTAAAAATATCCATTGTAAATAAAACACTTTGCATAAATATAGTTTAGGGTTTTGATGAGGTTAATCCTGCTGCTGCGCTAGCCAAGGTGATGTCACCATGTATTGGAGGGGTTGAGCTGTATAATGCCATTCCAATAAGTGATATCAAGAAGGAAAAGTACTATGTACTTTGCAGAATGCTCTCTCTCAATCTCCTTTGCTGTTTTTTTTCTTGACTTTTTTACTTTATAACAATTAGAGTGCCCTAAGGCTGTCTTCCTATCTCTTCTCATGTCTACTGACACTCATTCCCCAAGTGATCACATCCTTTCGCTTGACTTTCAATGCCATCTCTATGCTGAGCATTCCCCATGTTAAGTGGTACTTCTAGCTTTACTTGTGACCCCAGCATTGTTTATCACAAGAACCGGAATCCACCTTTGAGAAGACGGGCATCATATCAATGTTCCATAAAGTTCCTCCAAACCCACCAGTACCCATGCTTCTCATTTCATTTTCCATAAAAGCCACAAGTCTTTACATGGGTCTGTAAAATGATCTCCTTTTATGTTTCTGGCCTAATCTCTACTCACTGCCTCTTCACTCATATTGCTGAAACCACTCTTTCCATTCTACTTGTTGTTGCTCTTAGAAAATGCCAGTCCAAAGATCCCAAAACCCAAAAGCCAAAAACCACCTAGATGGAGACCGGAGACAAGGGCAAGCTAGATCTGCCAGCATCTCTGCATCTGTTTCTTACCAAATCATCTAGGACCACAGCGACCTTCTGAGAAGCATGGCTATGCCTTTGCTTCCCTCTTCCAAATCTCATTAAATACCTCTTTGGGACAAGGAAAGGGATTCTGGGAAACTTATCCAAGTGGAAAAATGACAAAACCATCACGATGCAAAATGGACAGTCCCTTTGTTCATTTTTTCCACAGTTGCATTCCTATTATCTATTACTGACAGTAAGGAAACAATACAGCACAGTAATTAATAGTAGTCTTCGGTACCAGACAAACCAGTATTTGAAATCCCAGCAATGGCATTTACTACCTTTGGGAGGTTAGAGAACTTAACCCTTCTTAGGTCCCAACTTCAAAGCAGGGTAGTAGTAAAACTATATCAAGGCTTGCTTTAAGGATTTAAAGGCATAAGGTATGTAGATTTACATACCTAGAACCTGATAAATATCCCAAAGTGTTAGCAATTAGAATTCCTATTTAGTGGGTGCCATATACATGACAGTGACAGCTAAAGAAAATGCCAAGAAAAAAAAAATGGAAAGAGAATTATTGAGGAGAGGAAAGGGCTAGGCAAATAAATCATAAACTGAATGAGTCCCCACCAACCAGTCTCACTATAACTACAAAGTTCCTGGTGCCAAATTTAAAATGTTACTCTTCAGGAAATATCTAGGTAGGTAGTAACAAAAGAGATCCTGAAAATGGCACACACTGCACTGAAATATAGCTAAACTTCCCCATATGTTTCACGTGTCTTTGTCCTTCTCCGCTGTTATAAATATTTCTTTCAGTTGTCACCACTAAACGAAGGTAACAAGAAGGACTCTGAAACTGTAAGATCACTGTCCAGTAGAGTCTGAACTTTTCTAAGAAAAAGATGGCCCTGATGTTCAAATCCACTCATGACTCCTGAAAAAAAGCACAGGTTTTATCGAAATGAGCAGAAGGTCTTTGACTAATTGTGACCTAGGAGCAACGCAAGTGGAACCCATGCATGTTTGTTCAGATGACATCAACTGAGGAGTAGAACAATGTCACAAAAGCAGCGACACAATGGCATTTTCCAGGCTTAGACTCATCCACAGCATTGTGGAAACCCCTGCTCAGGCTCAAATCCCTTCTGACTCATCCAGGAATTCCCCAGGGAATGCGTCCTGTTTACTGGTGGGTGTAACCCTCCTATCTAATCTATAACAGCCTTTTTCTCTCCCACTCCTGGCCTTGTATTTCTGAATCACCAGATCATATAGTAGTTCTCGCCCTGTGCTATATCTACCACAGTGAGTCTCCTAAATGTCTCTTAATGTTGATTTCAGAGTGGGGGCCCAACACCAAGGAAAGGAAGCTGCTGTTCTTTTCCCCTCCTGCTGATTGCATAAACCCTGGTTTTCTTTGTCACACGGGGATAAGCTGGAGTAGATTAGACCACTGTGGTTGTCTCTGGTTGCTGCTGCTGCTGGTGGTAATGGTTCTGATCTGTGCTACTAGCATTACCCTTTATTTTTTAATTAAAAAAACTTTTTAAATATTTACTTATTCTTTTTAAAAATTTTTTTATGTTTTTTTATTTATTTTTGAGAGACAGAGAGAGACAGCATGAGCAGGGGAGGGTCAGAGAGAGAGGGAGATACAGAATCTGAAAACAGGCTCCAGGCTCTGAGCTGTCAGCACTGAGCCCAATGCGGGCTCAAACCCACGAACCGTGAGATCATGACCTGAGCCGAAGTCGGACACTTAACCAACTGAGCCACCCAGGTGCCCCAATATTTATTTATTCTTGAGAGACAGAGAGAACAGAGCATGAGCAGAGGAGGGGCAGAGAGAGAAGGAGACACAGAATCTGAAGCAGACTCCAGGCTCTGAGCTGCCAGCACAGAGCCCAACATGGGGCTCAAATTCAAAAACCATGAGATCATGACCTGAGCTGAGGTCTTGATGCCTAAATGACTGAACCACTCAGGCACCCCTAAACATCACCTTTTTGAGGAAAAGGGAAAGGCCTACATCCAGGTTTGGGTTCCATTTTGGTCTGTTCCATATGGTACAAGGCATGGGTGCTGCTTTATGCTCTCTATGTCTTAAATAAGATTTTAGTGACATGACTAAGTAATAAATTGTAATACTTTTTTTTTTCAACTGAATTCTCAGTGAGAACCCTGTGATTGAAAGAAATATTTTGTTAAGTTTCCACTGGGCCATCAGGGTGGAGACTGAGACCTCAAGGGCATATTCAAACAATGAAAGATGCATAAGACCAGAACGGGGTGAGCAAGAGAAAAACAATAGAGCACAAAATGAGGAAGAGAGAGAGAAAAATCAGAGATTGAAGGAAGAGAGAAAAAAAAAAGAGACTGAAGGAAGACTGTGCAGTATTATATGACCTTTCTTAGTAACTCCCAAATCTTCAATTCAGTCTGCTAATTCTAGTAAGATTTCCCAAAAGCCTTGACTAATTGGATTTATTGAGAAAGTGGTAATGTTCTGTATTAAGGTTGACACAAGATGAAATTGGTATCATTCCAGGAGCCAGAGAAGTGATTTTCCAAGAGTCTAGAAATCTTAGAAAGTTTTAGGCTTACTCCAAATGATGAAATTTGGATGTTTAAAGTAAAGATATCCAGATCTCTGGGGAAGAAGTATTATCACACATCATAAGAATTAAAAGATAGTTTTGCTATCTCTTCCTCTCCCCAAGACTGAGAAAGCAGCCTGGATGGAGCAGGAAGTGAAGGGTTTCTGCATGCACACAGTCTGCAGCAGAGGAAATCCCCTCCCTAACCCATTACATGCTCTCTTTGGACAGAGTTCATGCTTCCAGACTCTCCCTTCCTTTAAGTCCTCGCCATGAGATGATATGTAAACTCTAAGTTAGAGGGTTTTACTGTATGTAGAACATGAGCATGAAAACTGTTACTCCTTGGTCAGATTTCAAAATAGTATATGATCCATTTAGTTGCAAAAGTGGCCCTAAAGGAGAAAAAGGGAGCCTTCAAAAATTAAATAATCTGTAAACTGTGACATAATTAAATAGTTTGGCATTTAACTCATATTTAATTTTGATTTGTGAGGTGGAGATGAGAGTTATTATCTTCATCTTAAAGATGAGAAAATTGAAGTCCAAGGTTATTGACTATTTGACATGCTCTTACTTGTTTTGAATTCTAATAAAATAGGTGAATGGTGAATATATTGGCCAGAGGTCAGAAGACTTGGGTTCTAGTTCTGGCCTTTCATATATTGCCTGTAATATTTGAGACAAATTACCTATCTTTCTAAATTAAAAATAATCATTATTATCAGAAATAATAGTATTTACTTTTCTAATAATATTAGACTATTGTGAGGATAAATTAAATTGGACAAAGTATATAAAAAATATTTTCAGTTGCAAAAGTCTCCAGAGTGAATTTTTAATTGTTTTCTAACACCATTCTACGGAAACAAGTCTTAGACCCCCAAGAATTGAGAATATTAATACACTTACATGTACAATTGGCAAAGTACACACATTCTTGATCTCATTTAGATCCTTGTTACATTTGAACAACAGTAGGGGTTATATCAGTTTCTTAGATGAATTAGGATTTATCTACAAAATGTAGTCAATTGAACTGGTTCCTCCAAAGGATATTACCGTGTGAAGTACTCTATTAAAGAATTCCCTTTTGATCCACTTCCTTTGAAGACATTACAAAAGTACCAGATCTTAGCAGCCGTTAGGCTTTATCAAGTCAACCCATGGCTTTTCCTGTCAGGTATGTAAACACTATTAAGCATTAACTGGATCTTTGAGACTAACATAGCATCATATGACAACTTCATTGTCTCAATCTATTTTCATAATGAGTGAATTATAAAACTTGACCAGAATATGCCAGGCATTTATAATCCCTCTGTTTTCCTACAGTTCTAGGAAGATAACAAAACTATTAAATGCTTGGTCACTCTCAATAAGTGCTAGTATCAATTATATTCAGCAATAATTATTACCTGTCAAGATGAGCCTTTAAAATACGAAGTCCTTATGCTCTCAACATACATGCACATATGGATAAAAAAGTTTCCTGCATAAGAGAATACAGATTTTTAATATCTATGGTTCACATACTTTAAACCATCCACTTCAAAAATACTGGATTCTAGACTAGTCTCCAGTGAGGTTACATTCTTCTTTAAAGGACAACTGAATATTTTTTCTTAAATATAAGAACTTTCATATTACCACAAATGCCACTTACATAAATTGGCACTCATTAACCTCTCCTCAAATAAATTACAACTCTGAAATCCATTGCTTTTGTGAATGTCACTATCTTTAGAATGGTCTACAAAATTTGAACTTCTCTTTGAACAACCTCTTTCATACTTCCCAATACTTAATTAAATATTAGTTTTGTTGATTCCCTGTTCATTTGCTTCTCATATGTATCCCTCTCTGCCTGTAACTACTGTTGCCACCTCAAACCTAGTGTTTCACGCCCCTACCTACATCACTGACATGTTTGTCTTCAACAGTACCATAAATGCCACCAAATGGGCAGCCACATGGTTATAAATGTAAAAGTATCAAGTCTTACTCAAGGTTGTACACTGTGTGCCCAGCACTAAGCTTGTTTTAAGTACTCAATCATTTGGTGACTTGATAGCTTGCAAAAGTACAAGAGAATCTGTTTAGATAGTAGACACTTGAATATCTTAATAAACGTGACCCAGAAGTATATTTTATTGTACAACCCTGCTTTGGGTCATTATCGTCTTTTTCCTGGACTATGACAAGAACCCCCTCCCTGGTTTCCTTGCTTCTGCAGTCTATTGCAACAAAACAGCCAGGATGATCAAAAGTGATAAACATACGTTATTTTCTTACTCTGTTGGTTGATAGAGACTAGTACAACGAGATCCCAATAACAATGAGTACACTCAGGCCTCAGGTCTTGGTTTCTCCAATAAAAACAATAAGGCCTCTTTAGAAGTGGCTGATTCTAGAGTTAGGTCAGGGAACATTGCAAGAGTCCAGAGCACCTTATAGTACAAAAAGTTATAGTACAAAAACATATTTGCTTACACAAGATGCAGATATTTCAAAGGGGAATAGAAATCAACTGAAAGAATTCTCAGTGGCAAAGCTGGAATGATTTGAGCAAAACAAAATAAACCATGTAGTTTTGGATTATAATCCCCCAAAATGAAGGAGACTAGAAAAATCTCCCGTGCAGAACATTTCCAAATAATTTGTGCAGATAATGTACCCTTGAGGAACACAAATCCCTACCCCTTAAATATAGGTTGAAAATAGTACATTTCTTGCAAAGGAAAAAGGAAGGGAAAAAAAGAGTAAGTTTATTGTGAGGAAGCCTGACAAACACTACTTTAAGTCAAGTGATCAATGTCAATATCAGCAGTGAGAAGTCATGTTAACAATATGTATCTTTGATATGATGTTTTAGAAGTGGCATTTTACTTCTGTGGTTTTTCTCTAAAATCCCATAAACTCTATCTAACCATAAGATGAACATCAGACAAAATAAAATCTAAATTGAAAGACATGCTATGCAATGACTGCCCAGTACTCCTCAAACTCTCAAGGTCACCAAAAATAAGGAAGTCTGATAAACATTCACAATTTAAAGAAGCCTAAGGAGGTATAATAATTAAACACAATCCAGGACGTGGTGTCCTACACAGAATCCTAGAACAGAAAAAAGAGTGTTAGGTAAAAATTAAGGAAATGTGAATAGAGGTTAAAAGATAAATCAATGAAGTCTATCCTTTATTCACATTTCCTTAATTTTTACATAATGCCCTGTAATGTATCCCTGCCTTCATAGAATTTTAGCAAGTCTAGAAAATCATGAGAGACATAACCTAAATTATGCTCTGTTTGGAAGTTTACTTGTCTTCAGAAGTAAGCTATGTCTTCTTTAACCATTGGTTTCAGACTCACTCCTAGTTTCAATTACAGTGCAAAATGTGACATAAACAATAAAATGAGATAAATGCCCTTTTCTTTCTGATGTAGTCTCTTTTCTAAACATGGTTGTGTCAGCAATAGAGAAGAAAAACAAATGCTAGCTAGTTCCATTGTATTTTCATAGCATGCTCAAAATTCTGACTCAGCTTCTTAGAGTGCCTTCTCTAGTCCAAAAAAATGTATGGATTCCATAGATCACAGAATAGCAAAGTAGCAAAGAAATACTGTATCAAGGTAGATTCTAAAAATTCCATGGCAGTGCTTTCTTTGGAGGAGTAAGATGGTGGAACAAAGGGAAACAAAATTTCTCTGTCACTGTGCTTTCTAACTTATCATTCTTATCATCACTACTATCAATAAACAGTCACTGAGCACTTCCTATATTCTAGACACTGAACAAAACTAGGCATAGTAGGCAGGTGAAGAGGACGAAAAGAACCATCTCTCCATCCAGAATTTTTTCACGTAATTGTGAGTATAAGACATCCAAAATTAAAAAAATTAAAATAAGTGCTATAATCATTCAAAATAGTAGGGTTCAACAGGAGAATGTTAGAATTCCTTTCAGACTTTTTCACTCTCTGTAAAATAGAGGAAATAACTTCTTCATGAGGCTAAAAATAATGTGTGCAAATTTCCCCAGAAGGGGCCTGGCTTACAGATGGTTGCTGTAAAGTAATAATAGCTATGATTTATTAGAGTTTTTTATCTTTTAGGTATCATCCTAAGCACTTCACATACATTTGCTTATTTACTTTAAAAATAACTGTATGAAGTGTTTACCTCATACAGTTAGTTTTTTTTTTTAGTTTTAGAGAGGAGAGCACAAGCAGGGGAGGGAAGAGGGAAAAAGAGAGAGAGACACACACAGAGAGAGAGAGAGAGAGAGAGAGAGAAAGAATCTTAAGCAGGCTCTGTGCTGAGCGTGATGTGGGACTCGGTCCCACAACCTTGGGATCATGACCTGAGTCAAATTCAAGAGTCAGATGCTGAACAAACTGAGCCACCAGGACCCTCGAGGTAAATACTTCCAATATGAGGAAACTACGGCACAAAAACACTAAGTATCTCGTCCAAAGTTAGTGTGGAAGTGATACGTGAGCATGAAAACCCAAGAATTCTGGCTCCAGATCCCATACTCAAATGTATTGCTATGTTATGATACGTGTTTGCAACAGCTTGATTAAAAAGGAGGAAGGATCTTCTTTAGTATCTTCTCTAAATTGTCTAATCATGCACACTGTCAATGGGTTATGCATTGCACGAAATGTCTCCCTGATTATAATTTTCTTTGACATAGCAGAGTGGTGGAATAAACATGGGCTTTCGAAGCAGAAAGGTTCAGGATTAACTCCTGGCTTTTCTACCTACTAGTTGAATGACCTGGACACAGAACATAAACTTTCTGAGGCTCATTTGAAAAGCAAAGATAATATCTGTTTCTTGGTGCCAATGTAAACATAAATAAATAGTGCATGTCAAAGCACTGTGAAAGCTGTAAAGTGGAATACAAATGTTGGTTATTATTATTTGTCTGTCATCTTCAAGGCTCTCTACATCTGGCTCCAACTTCAGCTTATACCTCAGTAGTCTCCTTGACAAGCAGGACCTGTGACCAAATACACCCTGTTTTACTACTGAGGTGGTTTTATGTCTGCTCCTGATTTCTTCCAAAGCAGAGAAGAGACTCTGCCACTAGGATCACCAGGGTGCATAGGCCCCGCACACTCCTCGGGCATCCATGATCTGGTAATGTAAACTCATCCAGCCACTGCAGAGCTTGTGACAGGAGGCGTATACATCACCCGGGGTTTGTAGGAGAATTAGTAACATTCGTCGTGCACTAGTTATGGACAAATATCAGGTCAAGAATCAAGGATAAATAATGAGAGAAACAAGGCCAATCAATTGGCCAACCAACAAATAAATAAAACCAAAACCTTTAGGACAGAGAAAAGAATACTGCACATTAAAAAAAAAATCAAGAAGATAGGCTTGTATAATTAAGAACTGCTGATACATAATTGAAACTCAAACTATGTTCTCAATAAAATAATAAAAAAAGTATTCTCTGAAATTTAAAAAAAAGCAATTACAAGATAACACAGTGAAATGAAGTGGAAATTAGCTGACCTAAAGAACTGATATAAGGAAACAGGCAATTCTGTGGTGATATTAAATACAGCACACGGCAAGTAACAAAAGCAGCCTTGACGTTGCTAAAGTGCAAAATTAGTCTGATCTTTCTGTTAGGCAATTCTGCCATGTAGAGCAACACACTTGAAACTGTGAATATTCTTTCACCCATTGATTGCAGTTCTGATCTTTTATCCTAATAAAATACTCTTCAGAGATGCATGACATTATTGCTTAATAAAAATGTTTTTATAAAATGCTAGACTTTTCTTTTTTCCTTTTTTGCAGAAATGGATCCAGATTTAATACTCTGAAATCTATTTTTTTCCTCCTGCAGTCTATTTGAAATTTGCTTTTCTGTTTTAAAATTTAGGAAAAAGTTATAAATAAATGTAGTAAGTGTGCTTTTATACATTCTAAATGGACATAAAGAAAAGTGTGGAAAGATATACACCAAATCTTGATCATAAAACACTTGGAGAGTATATGAGAGAGAATTTGGTAGGAGAAGAGAGAAGGGGAAAGGAAAAATTGTTGGCCATTTCTTAGTAGATCTCTGTTACCAGGCATTTTGCAATACGGATATACTGCTCTTGTAGATTAAAAGCAAAAAAAAAAAAAAATCCATGAGTTATTAAGGAATGCACTTGTCATGAGCACCAGGTGTTGTATGTAGGTGTTGAATCACTAAACTGCATACCTGAAACATATTACACTGTATGTGAACTAACCGGAATCTAACTAATAACTTACAAAATTAAAAAATAAAAAGAAAACATCTATGAAAAATTTTTTTAAACTTTTATTTAAGAGAACAAAAATTGGGAAATTGTAATAGGTAAGGTAAGACTACCTGCTTAACATATTAACTCCCAAATGGTAGTGAATTACAACAAAGGTTACTACTTGCTCAGGTCCACTGAGGATGTTTGGTGAGCACCCTTCCATGTGGTAAAAACAGACTCTATTCTTTCCACCATATGTCATGTCATACCTTATGTCTTGGGAGTCCTTTGCTCTCAGTAGATAGAGGATGGAGGAATACAAAAGTGAGAGGAGGGAAGGGGAAGGAGTCATCAAAGATGTGTTCTGTGAGTGGTGCATATCACTGGAACTAAAGTCAGTTGCTTAACTGACGGAGCCACTCAAGTGCCCCTGGTGTGAGCTCTTTCTAAAGCTAACCTCCCATCCTTGTTACGGGTACTGTCTATTATCTTTCCTATTACGATTCAAAACCCATCAGAAGGAAATTCTGTACAGAACCTATTGTCATTCTAATACCTTTACTAGGCTTACTTCATAGGTATCTTCCTCTGAGCCATCTAAATACTTCAAGAAATTACTCCTAATGTTGAGTGTTCTAATAGGACACCTTCTTTGTCTGAAATCCATCTCTTACAAAGCCCTTCTCCAAGACCAAGGGCTATTTCTTGAACGTTCTCTATTCTATTTCTCTCAAACAGCTTGAAACCTTGGAAACACTTTGGTGTTCATTTAGGTTCTGACTTCTGCTGGAACCGGAGGCAAGCTCTAAGGAAATGGCTTTTACAGAGGAATAGTCCTATCCCTCTTGTTCAGCTCTCCCTGTCATTTAGACTGACTTAGTGTCACTTTATCCTCATAAAACCACATAGTGTTCTTGTGTATTTTCCTTAGCCCATAGCTGTTTCCAGTCCTCTAGATTCTCTAACTCAAGGGATCTCTCTTCAAACTTTTCCTAACCTTGGATTTGGGACTCAAGTTGATTTATAACAGTAGTGTTAACCCCAATCAGGTGTCTTGTGGGATCCTAGACCCAAGAGTTCCCTTTTAAACTTCCTCATGTTGAACCTACAGATCCTCTAGAAATATCTTCCTTCAAAACCCCCTTCTTAAAGTGTTTTCTGCTTGGATACTCCTCAGCCTGAGGTCTCTACTTCATTCTTCGAATACTGACTTAAGCAAAAAAAAAAAAAAAAAAAAAAAAAAAGGAATGCGGGGAAATGCAGATGATACAGGGAAATACAGAGGAATGCTGGGAACCAGTCACATGGTCCTAACAAGACACAGAGACCCAGGCTAGGTAGTCACTTCCCAGCAACACCTCAACATCATGGGAAAGGACTGCAGCCTTTGTAGACAGCTTCCCTGCCACTCTGTTGAAAGGTCTAAAAACATGTTAGTTAGCTAAAAATACATAAGAAATCTATTAATATTGGGTCATAGAAAAATGTGTAGTGACATGAGAAGATATTTGTTACACCAACAAATTTGTACGAGGTTGTAAAGTAATACAATAATCACATTTTAGTCAAAAAAATAGAGAATAAATATTTGAAAAAGAGATAGATTATATCTATGTAAATATGCAAACTCTTTCCTGATTTCTTCCTATGGAAATCTTTCTAAAAGTGGAATGAATGGGTGAAAAATATTTTTAAAGTATTGTGCTATTTTGTCGCTTTCTTATTATAACCATAACATCAGAAACATTTGAAAAATACATCATAGCATGATAAAGAAGAAAAATTTCCCACACACCCACCCGGAGGATATACACCAAAATGTTAATGGTTATTAAGTCTGAATGTAGATATTATGAGTGATTTTTATTTTCTTCCATGGGCTTTTTAGTATATTCTAAAATTTTTGCGGTGTGCTTATATCACTTTTATGGTCAGAAAAATTGAATACCACTAAAAAAAAATTTCCATCTGCTCCTTCATGAATTTTTCAGAAATTATCTTCTCTAGGAAATGTTACCTGAACAACCCAGTTGTAATTAAGAGCTCTTTTCTCATGTTGTGGCCAAAGGAAAAGCATTAAGATAATGATACCAAGTCAACTCCCCTTGGCATAGTGGTCCTCAGGCAGCCACACTGCACAGGGACCCAGACTAGAGTGTGGCTGGGACCAAGACACCTCCCACTTCTTCCTAAGGGACTACTGAATCTTGAGAAAACTATTTTAACTCTGTGTGCCTCAGTTTCCTCATCTGTAAAATGGGGATTGTAATAGTATCAAGCTCATCAAGTTAGAATTAAGTGAGTCAATACATATAACACATTTAGAAAAAATATAGGCAGGTAGTGAACCAGCACTATATATTAGCTATCATTATTATTACTACTATTATATTAAATACTTATATAAATTTTTTTATCAAATCTTACATTGTAATTCAAATTCTCACGTTTTGTTTTATTTACTTTTCGTTTATTATACATTTTTTCAAGTGAAAACCATGGCTTCATGTCTTTTTATAGTTTTATGGCACTTTGTACAAAGTTTTGTGCACTTTTAAATAAAATATATATTAAATTTATCAGTAAATGCACTGAATAGAAAAGCCTCAAGCTCAGGAATGTTATAGTAAGAACTTAAATGTAGATGTTTATTTCAGAAATCTGCTTCAGGAAGTATCTTAGGTAGTAGATTCTATCAGTGAAAGTCGAAAGGAAGAAATCATAGGGGAGAAGGAAAAGGGGCAGTCACGCTGCTTTAAATAGTCCTGAAGTGGGGCGCACCTGGGTGCTTCAGGCAGTTGAGCCTCCAACATGGGATCGGTCATGATCTTGAGGTTGGTGAGTTAGAGTCCCTCACTGGCTCAGTCAGTCAGCCTGTCAGCCCAGAGCACGCTTCAAATCCTCTATTCCCCTCCCTCTGCCCATCCCCTGCTTGCACTCTCCCCCCAATAAATAAATATTTTTAAAAAATAGTTCTGAAGAAGGACAATGGCACTCAGAATAACCAAACAATAAAACGACAGCAGACTCCTCTGATCATGGGTCTGTGAGGAAAGTGGTTGTATCATTTGGATAACCAAGCATTATCATTTTTTCAGGAGCAATAGGAGTACCTGAGCACTCTGAGATTCAGAGAAGGTTAGCAAATTACCCAGGCCAACACAATCAGAAAGGTGCCAAGTAGGATTTACCCCAAGTCTGCCTGACCACGTGGCCTTACTGGATAAATATCTGGTGATAGGGTTTCCCACAGGCAGATAACAAGCGGACAATTCTGCTAGTATTGAATCTGTTTTCTGTTTATTTATTATTCTGTTTTACAATTTGATGTTTATTTTACTTAATTATGCTTCGCAAAATGGATTAAGTCCTTTAAATCTGTTATAAATAAGTCTCCTTCTCTTATATCAACAATGCTTCTTTGTTATTTCCCAGGGATCTCCCTGGGTCCAGTCCAAAAACTCCCAAGTTTCCAAGACTGTGCCGCTTTTCTCACTGAGCTCCTCCACAGCTCATCACCGGTGGCTGCAGGATGGCTGTGCATGGCTCAGAGCGCTAGACAAGTCACAGCCCGCAAAGGGCCGAGGCACACTGCCCCACCTTCCTAGTGGTTTAGCGTTAATAAAAGGTACCCTGAACCAATCTGCACTTGGATCCTTCAGCTTGTCACTGAATAATTCATGGGTTTTTAATTTTGGCCCCTATCAAAAGACTTACAGTGCATAATCTCTTAAGTACAGAGATTGTAAGTATGTCAGACAGTATATTTAAAGCTTCACATTCAACAAAAAAATCGATGTATCCTTATCCGACTTGTGATTAGACAATGCATGTAAATAAAAAATGACGTCTGATACCACCAAAGGTCTCCCTTATTATGCTTGGTATTTGGAACTCAGAAATGCCCAAACAAATTGTGTGAAATCACTTTCAGAAGGAAAAACAAAACAAAAAAACAGCCTTGCCTTCCAGTTTTAGACTCCTGACTCTAAACTTTGAACTAGTATCGGTGTAACAACATTACTGTCCTAAAAAAGATGCATATTTCTATGAATTGACAGCATTTTGTGACATATGAGAAAAGCAGACCTATGAGGATTTAGACACCCCTCAAACCACTGTAACTGAATAAAAGAAGAAGGAGCAGCTCCTGAAGCCCGGTCCGTTCCACAGGTACAGATCGTCAGAGACAGAGACAACGGCAGTTAGTCCTCATTTTGTCTTACTGAGGGATTCTTCTAACCTGTATGCACTGCTGTTAGGATACAAATGATATCTTTGACAGAGATGTCACTGTACATGGTAAAGTTTTCATTATAAAATCTGAAGTCTTATACGAAGAAGCGAGAACAAGAGCTATAATTGCTTGTTGAAAATTAAAAAAAAAAAAAGAGGACAACTCAAATAGACAAAACAAATATGCAAGGGATACCTCTCTGCCTAGTGGTTCTTGATGAGATAAACGTTGAAAGATTCCCCGTCCTGTGGCAGTAAGCAGACCTTTATCCATTTTCTTGGATCTCAAAGCGATATTATTTATTCATGACTTCTTGACTTTAGGAAGAGAAATACCAGCTTGGAGAACACAACTCCTTAAGGAAAAGGGGAATCTAAATCATCTCAACATGAGGGGCATGTTGTACAAAATAACAGGCTGCTTTGTCCAAACACAGCAGGATTCCACTTCCCCTCGCAAGCACATGTGTAACATGCATTTCCAAGCCATATAGGTTCTACTGTCTTTTTTTTTTTTTTTTAGTAAAGATTGGTCAAACAAACCAACAAAAATACATTTTCTTCCTGAAGAATATGAACAAATGTCAAAAAAGCAAGCACTTAAGTTACGATTGCCCCCAGGCAAATGTAACTTCATGCTGGGCTTATGCTACTATCATAAACACCACACCACAGGAAATCACTAACACTAACCATGACCAAGCCAGCCATGTCTTTCCAGAATTTAAGGCATAATTGCCTTAATGAACTCACAGGGTATCTGAAAAGTTTCCAGTGTGGAACCATTCACTAAAGTAAACTCTGTTCCACAGAATGGTGTTCTGTGTTTGGTCATAGACTATTATGAGTTATTTCTAATTTGAAAGGGTGGTGAGCGTCAGGTAAATGATGTATTTTAACTGAGCAGTTATCAAGAGAAACAATCAAAACTGTTTTCATATTTTTCTTGGGTGGGGAAATGTCAGAGTCAGGCAGCATCAGATCAATAATGCAATCTCAAATGTTAAGGATTTTGCTTGATGCTCTCAAATTTAGGCATCAAAATGGACACTAGAGATGAGGGAAGATCAAGTAAGCAATGCAGTCCACATACACACCCCAGCAGGGGAAAATTGCTTCCTAAAATAAACCTTCTAATATTTTAGTACTGTTGACTTTTGTATGTCCCTGGTGATTAAGCTTCTACCACTCACTTTTCCTGCTAGACTATTCTTGTAACCCAATATTTTCCTATGTCAGGAAGTGCCTTAAATTTCTCTTTCTCAGTTTCAACCTACAATCCCAGTACTCCATGGGATATTAGGAGAATAATTAAGCAGTTGTAAATCATTCTAAATATTTTAAATGAATGTTATCCACAATTCCTAGAACCAAAAATTAGTTCTTTACAATTTTAAATGTTTTTGTAGTATATTTTCTCTCATTATACATTATGCAATAGCAATTTAGTAAAGAGATGAAATCCTTTAAAACAGGAACTATAGCTGTAGTGTAATTTCAATTAATATGTTATATATTTTTAATTTAGGGTGTCAGATTAATCCTTTCTTTTCCTTGATTGTTTTTGTTACTCTGCCCTGCACTATTTTAGTTTTAGTCATTCATCTGGAACAAAGAACATTCCATAATTAAATACTACATCTCAAATAGTTTTAGAAAACAACATTGATATAGCTTATTAATTTTATATTCAGAAGCAAAGCAGCACCATTAGTATGATTTCTGGGCTCCACTCTTCAACTTTAATTCTTTGGTCACAATATTTGATCTCAAAATATAAGTTAAAAGACACTCTGAATGGAGGAAATGTCAACTTGAGATCCACTATTTACAGAATACTTAGAAGTTTATGTCTCTGTCAACCATTCAATCTGCCTCACTGATACTTTCTCTTTACATCTTGTGTAGAACTCTCTTGATTTTGTCCCTTGGATAAAAAAAACATTTTTCTCCACATAAACTTAGGAAACTGTATGTCAGTACTCATGTCCCAAATTATAAATGCATAAGAGTTCCCTACAGTAGGATTTTGTGTTTTTCAAAAATGTATACTCCACCATGGGCAAATATAACATACGATAATTTGCTAGCTTCTCTCCTAATGAGAGATATACTGCTGTTGAGTTTGTGTTTATTTTTTTCCTAGATCAATGGTAATTCACTTGACCCCTTATGGATACATTATTGAGAACCTGAACAATTCGTTACAACTTGTCTAATTTGTTGTGTTTTCAACGATCTTCAGTCCTTAGTTACACTGCAAGAAAGCTATTTCACTTCACCTTTGACTTTAGCATAAACAATACTAAAAATATATGGCAAAGTATAATCTGGGCTAAAAAGAAATTTCTTCTTGAATAAAACAATGGAGTTATAAAACAAATATATTACATGAAAGATGACAATTTATAGAGCAAAGAATAATACTAGAATATAATATTGAGTTTGGAGATGATATCTCATATATTTTATAATATGCCAATTTCATTAGTATAATTAAATAAGACACTTGAAAACTCAGGCCAGAGGTTTATAATTAATTCCTCTTAGTAACAATTTATCAAGGTTTTGTGAATTTGTCGTAAGCATTATGAAAGGCAATTGAAAATCTAATACTCCACTTCTTTTTTAAATCTCAAAGGTTACCATTTTAATATAATGCAAAAATCTCGAGTTCCTGCCAAAATGATCATGGATGAGTTCACCATTATATAAATGTCCAGCACTGACTTAGGCAATAGATGGCACAGGTATTATGTGAATGAGCAGTAAGTTATGATCTTTTGTACAGTGATTAAATGTAATGTGTGGTTGCTTTTCTTTCACTTTCTGCAAAAAGAAAAACCAGTGAATAATAATATTAAACACATTTTGCAATCGTTCTCCTTCAAACCAGTTAAAGATTATAATAAACAGACTGAAGTATGCACCTACTATCCATATAGAATATTTTTGATAAATATAATACATACATGAGGAAACACTTTAATAAATTAGTAACTTCCTATGTTCATTTCTACTCCTAATTTCTAAATTAAATTAATTATATATTTGGTTTTGAATTAATAAACACTGAATTGTCAGGATCAAGATTATTGATTTTAAAATTACATTTTGTTATTCATCAATGGAAGTAATTTAACAGGAAAATTGCTTAATATAATTATTTTTCATTAAAAAGGATCATATGAAAATGCTGAGAAGCAAATTAAATCACTTCTTAGATTTTCTGTAATATATTAATTAGTGAGGTCCTTCTAGTTTGAGAAAGAATTTCTATACAATTTCTACTGATTTGAATAAATTATAGAAACTAAAAATAGTGTTTAGAGCTGCTAAATTTCAATGTTTATAAAAGGAAATTCATATCATGTAAAAATATAAAATGAATACATGGCAAAGATTTTATCATGTTAATTAATGAAGAAACCACTAAGATGTTATAACTGGTTCAAAAAAGAATTTGAAGACATATATTTATAAGTATTCTAAATGCATGGATTATGAATAGATATATTATATGTCTATATAATATATAAAAACAGAAATGTTGAAATTAATTTGCTAAGAAATGTAGAGGTCAGTGAACTTTTTCTGTAAAGGGCTAAATAGCAAATATTTCAGGCTTTGCAGGCTACATCTTGTCTTGATCACACACTCTTGTTCTTCTTTAAAGTGTGTGTATGTGGGTGAGGGAGTTTAAAAACTCATTAAGAATTTAAAAACCATTCTTAGCTTGCAGGTCATTTTAAAAACAGCTGCAGGCTGCAGGCCATAGTTTGAGGAATACAACTACAGAGCAATACAATATAATTTGTGAACATATCTTTTCCATAGGGCCAAAATCAATTGTATCAGTATCACACAATATTTATTTGTATTGCTATGGACAACCCACTTGCTTTACTGTCTTTTTTTGGTATAATTTGCTCCTATCCTGCAGAATATGATAGCCTAGACAAGAGAAAGACAGTCAGTGGTCCACATCCCCATAGAACCAGAAAACCACTAGAGTCAGCTCCACAATGCCCAGCACTCCACTGAAATGATGTCCTGAAATTACTTCCAACATTTCCACATTTTTTACAATATTTCTGTAAAGAACTTTTCTGAGACAGTACATAAATATATGAACCTTACATAAACAGGGTTCAAATCTATCTAATTCCACTTAGGTGTTATTTGTCTTTGAATAAATAAATGGATTCCTAATCATCTTGGAATATTGATCTATCTGTAAATTAGGATACTGGCACTTTATTGATAGTTTTAATATTAAATGAGGTAATAACTACATAAAATAGTCTATTTTCTTTTCTTCCTCCCTGCCCACAAACTTTAGGACTCCTTTCTCAAGTGTCAACATATCAACAGAAAGCATTTTTGTACAAATGGTCCCCAACTTAACAAGTTGCAACTTATGATTTTTTGACTTTATGATGGTAGGAAAGCACTTCAAATTTTGAATTTTGATCTTTTCTTGAGCTAGTGATAGGCAGCACGAGACTCTCTCTCATGAGAGATAAACAACTGAACACAACCATTCTGTGCTCTCACAACCATTCTGTTTTTCACTGTCAGTATAGTATTCAATACATTACATGAGGCATTCAACACTTCATTACTTGTGTGAGATGATTTTGCCCAAATGCAGGCTAATGTAAGTGTTCGGAGCACATTTAAAGTAGGCTAGGCTATGCAATGCTTAGTAGGTTAGGTGTAGTAAATGACTTTTTGACTTACAATATTTCAACTTGCAGTGGAGTTATTGCAACATAACCCATCACCGGTTGAGAAAGATCCTGATTAAAAGCTGAAATCTTTTAGGTTGCCTCTATCATTATTCCTCTCGTTATGTGAGAGAAGGATGTGTAAATTTGAGGTTTATGAATTTAGGCTAGTTATTAACCTCTTTGCATCCCTGTGAAATAATAGAAAATATATGTTGGTGTCTGCCCCCAGTTCCTGGCACAGAGCTCATCTTACCCTTAGAAACTCCTAAGCAATAAGAGCAGTAGGAGCATCTTTTGTTCCAGTGAAGTGACTCTGGGTGGGCTTCTGGGTGATTCTTGGATGAGAGCTAGTTGCCAGAAAGACCAATTAGAAGCTTGGAGTTTTCAGATCCACCCCCTCCCCAATAACCCAGAGAAGGGAGAGGGGCTGGAAATGGAGCTAATGATTGATCATGCTTATTTGAGGAAGCCTCCATAAAATCACAATAGTAGGAGATTCTGAGAACTTTTGAGTTAGTGAACTCATGGAAATGCTAGGGGAGTGGCATGGTCGGAGGGGGCCGGAAGCTTCCACTCCTTCCCACATATTTGCGTTATGCATCTGTTACACTTAGATATTCATCTAAATCCTTCATTACATCCTTTAATAAACTGTTAAACATAAGTATTTCCCTAAGTCCTGTGAGCCACTCTAGCAAATTAATCGAGCCTGAGGAAAGGGTTGTGGGAACCTCCAATTTGTAGCCAAGTAGGACGGAAGCGTGGGTTCTATGGGTTTAGAATTGGCATCTGAAGTGGGATTGGAAGAAGTTTTATGTGACTGAGCTCTTAACCGGTGGGATCTGACACTATATCCAGGTATTAGAATTGACTTAAATTACAGGACACACAGCTGGTGTCACAGATAGTTGCTTGTTGGTTTGGGGAAAAACCACACATAGAGTGACGAGAAGTGTCAGAAGTGTTCTATATGAGTAGTGAGGGAGCCTCAGAGGAGAGAAACGTGGAAGGGAAGAAGGAAGAAAACTCTGGGATCTTTTCTTTTACAGTCTTAATTTCTACACCTGTTAAATGGTAATAATTTATTACATATCTCACAATTAATAAACAAAGACTGACAAGTGATAAATACTTGATAAGTGCCAAAGAACTATTTCTTCTCAAGATACATATTGCTTGTCTTTTCCTAGCATTACGTTATGTCTCTACTCTGTGAACTTGGTTTCAGATTGTTTGAGGCCAGGGTGGTGTAGGGGAGAAGTATGAGGTGAGGTAGGGGAGAGGCTGGGAGGCATAGTGGGACATGCAGTAGATGAGAGAAGAGATAAGAATCCCACCTCCTTCATAGGATGCCCAGAATCACATAGTAAGCATTCATTAATGACAATTCCTTGATATTATTGCCTCTAATTCTCCCTGAGTAGCTTAAGTATCTTATTTTACAAATATTTATCCATGCCATCTCTTTATTAAAATAAAATTAACTTTAATACGAATTTAACCAAGGCAAATTATTTTTATTAATTGTAGTCAGTAAATGGTCTAGTCAAAGGGAAGTATTTGGGATTATACCAACACTGGTTCCTGGGTTCCAGCTTTGATTCTAGGTGCCTTAGTTAATTACTAAACTTCATGGCTAAAACCATTCAAAATATGAGCTATTACTGTGAATTGCAAAAGTTGCATAGAAAATTATTTTGGCCTGCCTCATAAGAAAATAATGGGCAGGTTCACTGATATCTTAGGAGTAGCAGTGTATTCTGAGAAAAACAAAATCCTAGAACATTCAGATAGAGAAACTATGTACTTTGTAGAAAACTATAAATTCTTTTCTTTGCCTACTGAAATGATTTTTAAATCATCTTGGATATATAGTCACCAATTTATCTTTTTAAAATAAGGCGCTTCCTTTGATCCCCTTAATTATTTTTCTCAAACATCATACCAATAGTTAAGATTAATAGTCTCTTCAGGAAATTCATTAAGAATTTATTAATTCTTGGATTAATTTAAAGATTCAAAGAATAATAGTTTTATTTAGTTAATTTAGCAACAATCAATTCAAAGTAAAATAAAGTATTGAATAAATATTCAAGTTCAGTTAAAAAGATTATTTGATGTTTGGCTTTAATTACATACGTAATTAACTAACTCACTAGCTAGTTTTTGTGGGTGTGGAGGGATGTTTGTTCTTTCTATTTAATAGAACAATCTATTTTGCTATTTATTTAAGCCAATTTCCTGGTCTGCTGAAGTAGCTATAAGTTCATCACTGATCACCATGATATTTTCTTGGACTTTAAAAAAATTACGGTATTGTTCAGCTTCAGGTATATAAGAGTCAATTATTTTCACTCATCTTCAGAAATTCCATTAAATTTTTTTACTCCAAACCAAATGGAGCAAACCTTAAATTTATTATTAATATTATAAGATTCATCACATGAAATTATAATTATATATATTATAATTCACTCTTATCATCTTCCAAATAATCAGAGAGAGAGAGAGGGAGAGAGAGGTGTTGTACATGCCACTTAGTCAAGAATGCCTGTGATTGGCTTCATGCTTCCTATAAATGTACAATGACTACATCACTGATTCCATAATTAAACTTAGTGCAATGTAATGGATGCTGAAAGCAAAGGTAAAATAATATTGTTCTAGGAATTAAGAGTAAATAAAACAATAAAATAACATTGGTTGTAAAAATGCATTAAAACAAAATCATAAATATCCCTTTAATTACTTTATTTACTTAGGAATTTAACATTTTAATTATCTCTTGCACTGAGAAATTTCCCTGGTGAGATTTACTTCACAAGTTTTTGAATACACTCTAAAATTTTACATATGAATTTCCTCTCCTTTGATGTATAGCCTCCAACTTCTGTGCTATGTTTTCTACAACAACCATTTACTAAAGCCTTAATACAGATTTAATACAGCCTATGAAAACATCTATTAAGCACTTACTTTCCACCAGGCACAGTGTGCTAGATCCAGGGAAACAAATGAAACGAAAGGCTCAAAGGTCAGCATATGAACGTGTAATATTCTATGGATCCCTCTTTGTTTCCAACATTTGCAGCACATGTCAATGATGGCTGCTTCCAAGCATTTATAATTTCTACCAAGTGCTAAGGACTGATCCTCTCTAAAAGTGATTAATTATTGGGTATCCCCAAAGGCACTTGGGGTGTAATAGACCAATGCAGACATGCAAAGTTGGCCCTGAGTGAAGGCCCTGATGTCTTGTATTTAGGACACAGAGAAAGAGGTAAATTAAGGCAGATGAAGTAAGTACATACAAGTTTTTTAAAAAGTAAAGGTGTCTAGGGGCACCTGGGTGGCTCAGTTAAGCGGCCGACTTCAGCTCAGGTCATGATCCCACAGTTTGTGGGTTTGAGGCCAGTGTCGGGTTCTGTGCTGACAGCTCAGAGCCTGGAGCCTGTTTCGGATTCTGTGTCTCCCTCTCTCTCTGACCCTCCCCTGCTCACACTCTGTGTGTGTCTCTCTGTCTAAAAAATAAATAAACATTTAAAGAATAAAGATCTCTAGGCAAATGAGCTATTTTGTTGATAATTGCTTCCTTTAAATGCAAATAATTAATAATTTTTTATTTGCCTCTATCATCAAACCACTTCCAGTAACATCTTTAAGTCATAAGCAAAGTCTGTAAACATACAACAGGGATGTAGATTCATGGGTGTCAGGTGAAAGATCTGAAGACTAAACAAAAGGGAAAAGCTGTTTATAGTTGTTAAGGTGGAAATAGCATCGTTTGCTCACTAGAAGTATTCTACAGTGATTAAAGTATTTAAATTCCATAGTCAACTCTTAAAGGTATATGTTTACTGACATCGATTCTTTTTTTAAAAAGTTCTAATAAACATAAAACAGTGGTAAATATCAATCCTACATGGAGCGGGCTCCTTGCAATTTCCCATAGGAAAAGAACAGCACTCACACTATCCCCCAGCCCTCCCCTCCACTCCCCCCCCCTGCCCCCCGTGCCTGTCTTCCAAAGGAGCCTCTTTCTCAATTATGTAAAAAGCAATCAAGGACCTCTTGTGAGGACTTACATATAACTACTCACTGGCCACACAACCTTAGTCATGCACATTAATGTTACTTTCTTTTTCCTGGATAGCATGATCATAGACACAAAAGGCCCACAATCACCACATTCTGCATTCACCAGATTCTGAATTCACCCCTTAAAAAAGGAAAATTGTTGTACATGCTTCCCTGGAGAGAGACAATACAGAAACAGATACATACTTCATGACATAGATTCACTAGTCCCGAATGCTGCAGATACGGACCTTAGATTCCTGATCTTGGAACTTTTTTCTGTGCAGACTACAGACATCAAAAAGAAGGTGCTGCATTGCATTCTACTGCTGTGTAAATCTTTAAGCATTCACCTTTGATTATAGGAGTTGATGTGTGAGTGACTAGGGGAAACTAGTTTCTGAGAAATGAGAACTCTCTTGGCCTTCATGGGGCGTGTGGCCCCCCACAGACACCCTGGTGCATTATTTAGTTTTGCCAGCCTCTCTCTGCAGGTGTTACTGCTTAAGCTTAGGCAGTGCAGATAAAGCTAGCGAGTGGAAGGAAGTTAGGTTTTGTAGTGTGACCACAGCCATCCAGAGGAAAACCAAAACAGCTACTGAACCGTTTCTGCTTGGTGTTTTACAATTGGATTTTTAGTTCTGAGATGAATTTGAAGAAACTTAATTTTTCTGGTCAGACGAAATCTTGGAGGAAGAATTCTTGGTGCATTGTAAAATAGGCTGTCTAATGCCAATGAGGCATTTCTGTACCATCAAGTATATTTACTTAGCAATACTCCTTAAATTCAGCTCAAGGAATATTCATTTCTTTGTTTCCTGAGAGATTTTCTCTAGATGTAAACTCCACAGTGGCACTAAGTAATTAGTCCAAAGGTAGTCATTTACCACCTGCTGAGACCTATGCATCATAACTCTTGCTCTCAGAGAACTTAAATTCTACTTAAGAGCAAGAAGATGACTCAGAATGCAGTAGTTTTGTAGGACGATTTGAAAAAAATCACATAAATAGTCTTGTTTTCTCAATAGTTATATTTTATTTCTATTTAAAAAACAATATTGTGATAAGTGACCACAATTTTAATTAACAGACTAGTAGCTTCTCAGCCTTAGTAAGAAATAATATCTCTCATTTGATAACTATGTCAGGATTCTCTAGAGAACAGAACCAATGGATGTGCGTGTGTGTGTGTGTGTGTGTGTGTGTGTGTGTAAAGAGATGTGTTCTATAGAATTAATTGGCTTGTAATATTATGGAGGCATAGAAGTCCCAATATCTGCAGTTGGGTGCTGGAGTCCTGCTCCAGCTGGTCCAGGGTCGCTTGAAGGAGAGACGGTTTCGGTGAAAGAATTGGAGACAGAGAACTGAGAGAGCCCGGTGTTTCTTTCTTTCTTGGTCACCAGCCTGGCCTCTCTCTCTTGCCAGGTTTTGTGCCTTTATTTATAGATTTAAGTGTTAACATGACATCAAAAAGTGGAATTTTTACAAATACATCAGTGATAAGATGCGTTGAAAAGGGTGCAGAAACAGGTTTTACAGAGGCATTTTTGCAGAACTACTCTAATTACAATGAGGTAACTTACACATCATAGGATAACAGGATATTCTCAGTGAAAAGCAGATAACATACACATTTGTTTGAACCAGTAGTAAATCTTAAAACTAAGAAGATAGCAGGATGTTTTCAGTGAGAAGCAGATAGCAAACACATTTGTTTATAACAATAACGCTAAGATTCAGGCATAAACAAGGCTAGGAGGCATTCTGTTCTGGCTCACCAGAGGAAGAATGTATTCATGCTGGTTAGTAAATAAACCTTTTGACAACCTTGTTCTTTGATGTTGAAGGTGTAAGCCATAGACACCCTAGACGTGCTGGCCTTTGCATATGAATTTAAGTTGTAACTACTCTTACCCATCCTCATAATGGGCACCAATTAGCATAGGTATGCGCAGTCACTTATGCCTGGCTCTTGTTTGTTTCTTATTCCTAAATTAGGCTCTTTTTCTCTGGGCCAGAGTAAATATTATTCTTGTGTTCTTTAACCCCTTAGGAGAGACTTTCAGCAACATCTGCAGTGCTTTGTTTAACTTCCTCTTTATAGAGGTGGGAATATGCTTCTTCCCATGAGGTATCTGTGTGGGGAATATCTGTATGACTTGGAACATTGAGAGGCCTAATCAATAGCAACAGGTTTAATTTCACATGGGCAGTAGTAGCAGAAGATGCCAGTTTCTGCCTCTCACGGCAGGAGCCATGCAATGTCTGCCATTTCCTTACTGTGACTGTGTCATCCAGCAAGGCCAGTGCGGCTCCCAGCAGTTGGGATCCTGAAGACCCAGAAGAGCCAATGGTGCAGTTCCAGTCTGAGTCCAGTCCAGTTGGAGCCCAGCCCTGAGAAGCATGCGAGCCTGCAGTGTAACTTGAAGTCTAAAAGTTGGCAGAACTTGGGACCCAAAACAAGACTAAAGCAAGACTAAAAGCAGAAAAAGACTGATGTTCCAGCTCAGGGAAGTCAAGCAAGAGGAATTTCTTCTTACTCTTAACAATGTGAGTCTTTTCGTTCTATTTAGACCTTCAGCTGATTGAATCAAGCCCACCCACATTAAGGAGAGCAAGCTGCTTTACTCAGTCTACTGATTCAACTGTTAATCTCATCTAAAAACATGCTCACATACCTGTGAATAATGTTTAAGCAACTATCTGGGCACCCCATGACTCAGTCAAGTTTATACCTAAAATTAACCATGTTTATATCTACCTCTTGCCAACTTTGTATCTAACACATCTCCTTAAACCACACGTATCTCCAAATTAAGCCAATAAAGATCGTAATTCCACCTAGCATGATACAACTGTCCTGTGTATAACCAAAAGTGTACTTACTTCTTCCCCAGAAGAGGAAGGAGAGGCCTTAAGTGATGTTTTCTCTTCTTCTAGATAATTATAATTTAAGTACTATTATGTAAAGTTAATGATACTTAATAATTATGATACAAAGTCACCATCTTATACTATACAATATGGGAAGAAAAGAAGGAAGAAAGATACTTGTTATAAACACACAAACATATTTATAACAAAATAAACAGGAAATACTCATGACAATTACATGCATTTCTGTTCCTGGTTTTTATAAGTAACTTCTTCCACTACTGATTCTATATTCTGTTTGCCTTCAGCCAGCACCTCAGCTGGTTGTGATTCTTTACCTAACAAGGTTACCCAAACTTCATTCCTAAATGATCTGGGCCATTAATAATTCTGCCTAGATTGGGTTATTGTGATTTTTCATTGATCTTAATCATAGGGTATGGTAGTGCTCTAAAATGCCCTGAGGGACTTTGTCTCCACTGTGGAATTGTAGTCCAATTTCCCCTTAGTAGTCAGGATCAATCACCACCCAGCCAGCAGAGTAACTCCCGGTTTTGTCTGTTGATTGAGATAAGTGAGGAGTCCACAGCGGCCAGGTGGCAGTCTTAACTTGTAGTTCAATGGAATCATTGTTTTGTCTTCTGGTGGAAACATTCCTCCCTTTGGAACTAAGACCTCTAAGCTAGCAGAACATAAAGTTGCAAGAATTGGATGCAAACGTATTGCTGGTGGGTAATTAAGGATAATAATAGTGTCAATTCCATTACCATCCATTGATTCTTAGACCATGAATCCTGACAATGGGACAAACAGTGCCATATACTAACCTTGATTCAGAGCATAAAAAGCCTTCTTAGAGAACCTTGCCCATCCCTGCAAGGTATTGCTACCTAGCTGTCACTATAACTGAGTCTTCAAAAGGCCATTCCATCATTCAGTGGAGTCATCTGCTTCAGGATGGTGGGGAACATTGTAAGATACCGAATTCCATGAGCATGGGTCCACTGCTACACTTCATTTGTTGTGATGTGAGTTCCTTGATTAGAAGCAATGCTGTGTGGAATACCATGATGATGGATAAGGCATTCTGTAAGTCCACAGATGACACTTTGAATTTTGTTAAGAACAAAACACTGCTCTTTCCATATAAGTGGTTCAATATAACCAACCTGCCAACAGATAGCTGGCTGGACACACTCCAATAAGGAATAATACCTTATTGGAGACTCAGTGTTGATCTCTGCTGCTGCCATTCGGTATTTAACAGTGGCCATAGCCAAGTAGGCCTTGGTGAGTGGAAGACTGTGTTTCTGACCCCATGTAAACCTTCCATTCCTCCAACCTGAACACTTTGGGCAATGACAGAAGTGACTATGGAAAGCGGCTGACAGGTATCCACAAAAAATAGGTTTTCCATCCACTTGATTATCCTTTTTTCAGCATTATTGAGATGTAATTGACATATAACATTGTGTAAGTTTAGGGTGTACAATATGATGATTTAGTACATTTATATATTGCAAAAAGATTACTACAATAAGGTTAGTTAACATCTCCATCACTTCACATAATTACCATAAGATTTATGCTTTTAAATAATCTTAAGAATGTAATCCAGTATTGTTAACTATAGGTACCATGCTGTACATTAGATCCCCAGAACTTACTCATTCATAATTGGAAATTTGTGCACTTTGACTTATCCCCATTTTACCCAACCTCCAGCACCTGGCAATAATCATTCTACTTTTATTTCTATGATTTCAGGCTTTGTTTTTATTTTTCCACATATAAGTGATATCATACAGCATTTGTCTTTTTCTGTCTAACTTATTTCATTTAGCAAAATGTGCTCAAGCTCCACTCATGTTGTCTCAAATGACAGGATATCTTCTTTCTCATAGTTGAATAACATTTCATAATATATATTATATACATAATATATGTATATATGTATGTGTATGTGTGTATATATATATATATATACATACATATACCACCTCTTCTTTATCCATTCATCTATTGATAGACCCTTGGGTTGCTTCCATAGCTTGGACATTGTGAGTAATACTACAAAGAATATGAGAGTGGAGATATCTCTTTAAGAATCAAGATCCTGATTTCATTTCCTTTACGCATGTACCCATAAGTGGGATTGCTAGATTATATGGTAGTTCTATTTCTAATTTCTTAAGGATCTTCTATACTGTTTTCCAGAATGACTGCACTAACTTTATTCTTACCAACTTTGTATAAGGGTTCACTTTCATCCACATCCTTGCCAACACTTGTTATCTATTGTTTTTTTTCATACTAATATTCCAATGGTTTGAAGTTTTCACTGTGGTTTTGCATTTACCCAATGACTATTAATGTTTCTATAATGATATACTGATTATATATGCATCCTTTCATGTACTTGTTGGCCATTTGTATGTCTTCTTTAAGAAAATATCTATTCTGGTCCTCTTATTCATTTATTTTTTATTTTTTAATGTTTATTTCTTTATTTTGAGAGAGGGATGGAGAAAGAGACACACACCACAGAGACAGAGCGAGAGAGCGAGAGAGTGAGAGAGAGAGAGAGAGCAGGGGAGGGGCAGAGAGAGGGAGATAGAGAATCCCATACAAGTTCCACACTGTCAGTGCAGAGTCTGATGCAAGGCTCAGTCTCACAAACCTGAGATCATGACCTGAGCCTAAATGAATAGTCTGAACCTTAACTGACTGAGACCCAGGTATCTCCCCTTATTCATTTTTTATTTAAAAAAAATTTTAATGTTTTATTTTTATTTTTGAGACAGAGAGAGACAGATAATGAGTAGGGAGGGGCAGAGAGAGAGGGAGACACATAATCAGAAGCAGGCTCCAGGCTCTGAGCTGCCAGCACAGAGCCTGGCGTGGGGCTTGAACCCATGAACATGAAATCATGTCTTGAGCTGAAATCAGAGGCTTAACCGACTGAGCCATCCAGGTGCCCCTCCTCTTATTAATTTTTTAATCAGATTATGTTTTTTTTTCCATCTGAGTCATATGAGTTTCACATATATTTTGGGTATTAATCCTTTATCAGATAAATGATTTGTGCATATTATTTCCCATTCTATAGTCTGCTCGTTTTGTTGTTTCTTTTGCTGTGGAGAAGATTTTTCATTTGATGTAGTTCCTTTTGTTTACTTTTGTTTTTGTTACTGGTACTTTTGGTATCATATCCAAAAAAAATCATTGACGAGACCAATGTCAGGGACATTTTTCTTCTTTTCTTAGAAAAACTAAGAGTTCTGTGCTCGCTTTGGCAGCACATATACTAAAACTGGAATGATACAGAGAAGATTAGCATGGCCTCTGCACAAGGATGATACGCAAATTCGTGAAGCATTCCATATTTTTGAAACCAACTTGGTAATAAACTATTTTTAAAAATTAATTAATTTTTAAAAAAAGAAAAAAAGAAAAACTAAAAATTTTAAGGTTTCAGGTCTGATGTTTAAGTCTTCATCTATTTTGAGTAATTTTGGATAGGAATCCAATTTTATCCTTCTGTCGGAGATTATCCAGTTTTCCCAGCACCATTTACTGGAGAGTCTATCCGTTCTCCATTGAGTATTTGTGCTCCCTGGTCAAATGTTAGATGACCACATATGCAAGAACGTACTTCTGGGATCTTGGTTCTGCTCCATTGGGCTGTATGTCTATTGTCCTGCCAGTTCCATACTGTTTTATTTAGTGTAGGTTTGTAATACAGTTTCAAATAAGGAAGTATGACACCACCAGATTTGTTACCATTCTCAGGATTGCTTTAGATATTTGGGATCTTTTATGGCTCCATATGAATTTTAAGATTTTTTTCTATTTCTGTAAAAAATGCCATTGATTTTGATAAGGACTGCTCTGAGCCTATACATGGCTTTGGGTACTATGAATGTATTAACAACATCAGTTCTTCTTACTCATGAACATGGCATGTTTTTCCACTTATTTGTGTCATATTAAAATTCTTTCATCAATGTTTTAGAGTGTATATATCTTCCACCTTGTTGGTTAAATTTACTTCTAAGTATTTTACTGTTTTTCATGCAACTGTAAATGGAATTAGTTTATTTCTTTTTAAAAAAATTTATTGTTAGTGTATGAAAACACAACTGATTTCTGTATGTTGATTTTGTATCATTTGTTAAGTAGCTCTAACAAGGTTTTGTTTTGCTTTTGTTTTTTGTGGAGTCCTTAGGATTTCTTATGTATGTCACCATGTCTCCTACAAACAGAGACAATTTTACTTCTTCCTTTGTTTTTTGTTTTTTTTTTACCTAATTGCTCTGGCTCAGACTTCCATTCCTATGTTAAATGAGAGTGGTGAGAGTGGGCATCATTGCCTTGTTCCTAATCTTAGAAGACAAGCTTTCAAACTTACCCTACTGAGTGTATTTGCTGCGGGCTTCTTTGTTATATATGGCATTTAGGTATGTTCCTTCTATACTTAATTTATTGAGAGCTTTATCATGAGGACTGTTGTATGTTGTCAAATGCAAAGCAACTATTTAGATGATCATGCAATTTTTATCTTTCATAAAGGTAGGATGTCACATTTATTGAGCCATCTTTGTACCTCAGGGATAAGTCCCACTTGACAAAGGTGTATGAACCTTTTAATGTTCTGTTGAAATGATTTAGCTAGTATTTTTATAAAGATGTTTGCATATATGTTCATCAGGAATATTGACTTGTAAGTTTTTTGTATGTTTTGTTTGTTTTGTTTTGTTTTGGTACTGTTCCTATCTGGCTTTGGTATCTGGATAATCTTGGGCTCACAGAACGGATTTTATGCAAGTACTCTCTTCGATCTTTTGGAAGAGCTTCAGAAGTACTGGTATTAATTCGTTAAATGTTTAGTATAATTTAGCAGTAAAACCATCTGGTCCTGGGCTTTTCTGTGTTGGTAGGTTTTTGATTGCTGACTCAATCTCTTTACTCATTATTGGTCTGTTCAGATTTTCTATTTCTTCATGAGTCTGTCTTAGTGGGTTGTATATTTCTAGGAATTATTCTTTCCTCTAGGTTATTGATTCATTTTTCATATAATTTTTCATAGTATTTACTTCTTAACTCTTATTTCTGTGGTATCAGTATGTCTCCTCTTTCATGTCTGGTTTTGTTTCAGCCCTCTCTCTCTCTCTCTCTCTCTCTCTCTCTCTCTCTGTCTATCCAAACATTTTGTTGACAATTTTTAAATGTCATCAAGCTTTATTTTGTATTTCTGACCATTTATTTCTGCTATCATCTCCTTCCTTCTTCTAATTTTCAGCTTTGTTCTTCTTTTCCTAGTTTCTTGATGTGTAAAGTTAGGTTCTTTATTTGAGATCTTTCATTTTTATTAAAGTAGTATCTATCACTATAAAATTCCCTCTTAAAACTGCTTTTGCTGTATCCCATAGATTTTGTTGTGTTTCTGCTTTTGTTTGTCTCAAGATAGTTTTTTTTTCCTTTTTGATTTGTTTTTATTCATTGGTTGTTCATGAGTGTGTAGTTTAATTTCCATGTACTTGTGAATTTTCCAGTTTTCCTGCTAAGCTGATTTCTAGTTTCATACCTTATAGTTGGAAAAGATACTTATTATTAATGATTTCAATTTTAAATTTGACTTGTTTTGTGACCTTGCTAAAATCTTGCTTCATTTTGTTTAACATATGGTCTATTCTGAGAATGTTCATTTTGTGCTTCAGAAGAATATGTATTCTGCTATTTGATGGAATGTTCTGTTTATATCTGTTAGATATTTAGTCTAAATAGTTCAAGTCCAATGTTTTCTTATTGATTTTCTGTGTGTATAATCTATCCATTGTTGAATGTGGGGTATTGAAGTCCCCTAATATTATTGTATTGTTTATTTCTCCCCTGAGATTTGTTAGTATGTGCTTAAAATATTAGGTGCTCCAATTTGTGTGTGTGTGTGTGTGTGTGTGTGTTTAGTAGCTCAGTTTTATTTCTTCATTAACAAATATTTAAATGCCCCTTACTCCAGGAACAGGGAGAGAAAACAAGTGGACCAAGACACACCAAGGGTGAGTATAGGCAAAAAATGAGACCCTGATAATAAAGTGGTAATTAATCCAACTATCAACTCCCTGTCTTGCCTAGTAAGGGACACAAAATTAGGACTCAGCTCCCTTTTTCTGGGCCTAGATTTTGTCGAGTGGGCACTCAAAGCCTCCAGTGCTTCATACCACCAGGAAAAGCTGGTTAAGGAAGGAGTTGATGACTTTGGAGGAAAACAGGGTTTTTAGCAGGCCACCTTTGTTGCCTTTGTTTTATCATGTACTTGAAAACATTCCAGTCTGATATCAGCTTAGCTTCTGCTACATCAACAATGGCTCTCTTAGCCACTAAATACAATTAATTTTAAATCTTCATCACACATGATCTCTCCACAGTATTGGTACTATAGACCCCTCAATTCTTCTGAAAATATTCTTCTCCTTCAGCTTCTGTGACCCCATGTTTTCTTCCTATCTCTCTACTCTCCCCTTTCTAAGTCTTGTATGAGATAATTCCCCTCCTCATTCCTCCATCTCCGACTCTTAACTCTTGGAGTTTCTCTCAACTTTTGCTAGGTCCTTTTCTAAACTGCATACCCGTGTCTAGCGTCAAATACCCTCAATATGGAGATAACTCATAGATTTGTGTTTCCACCCAGATCTTTCGTCTATGTTCCACACCATATACCTGACCACGTATTCCACTTATACGTCTCAATGCTCACCTCACCTTCTACCTCCTCTAAGTCTTGGTCATTAACCTGTGTTCTCACTCTCAATGAATGTTAACAGTTTATTTCCAGTTGTGCAAATGAGAATTCTAAGACTGTTGCCACTTTCCAGTCCATCACATCCTTACATCTACAATCACCCTGATAATTTTTTCATATATATTTCTTAATTTCTTCCATTTCTTCTTTCACTCTCCTATCTTCCCACCATCCCCCAGTTCAAGATAACATTACCTCTGTGCTGCATGACTGCAATAATCTATTTACTTTTTTTCCCCTCAAGTTTATTTCTAGACACTCCAGTCTATTATTCATACTGCAACTAGAGTGACCTTTTCAAAATGGAAAACTTATCATATATTCCCAATGTTTAAACAATTCAATAAGTTTCCTTTGTATTTAGCCTGAAAGGTAAAAATTTTAACACATTTATAAGACACTGTATAGTCATATCTTCTCCTATCTTTAAAGATTCATATTTTGTTTTTAAGTGTATTTATTTTGAAATAGAAAAAGAGAGTGGAAAGGGGCAAAGAGAGAGAGAGAGAAGCAGAAAGAGAATCCCAAACAGGCTCTGCACTGTCAGCACAAAGCCCAACATGGGGCTCGATCTCACAAGCCATGATCATGACCTAAGCCAAAATCAAGAAGTGGACACTTAGCTGACTGAGCCATCTAGTCACACCCAAAGATTCACTTTTAACTTATTTCCCTCTATTCTTTTCTTCTCACCTTTCTCCCACTGCACTCTAGACAGTCCAAGCTTGTCGCATATGCTTGAATGCTCCATCCTTTTTCATATGACATGACGTGAAAAATCCCCGCCCCCACATGCCCTGGTTAACAGATGGGCGCAAGCCCCCAGGAGCCTGTCACCAATTCCCTGACACCAGACGCTCTTAAGCAACATATACCCTCATTTGGGTTACTTGTAATTGTATTTGTTTCATCATTTTATCCATGTTTATTTTTCCCAAAAAACTGCTATTCTATTAGAGTTAACTATACTGTCTCCTTTAGTCACAGCTATGTCCTCGGATTTCAAAGAATTTGCCTTTTGTCATAGGAAATAAACAGAAATAGGAATGAAAACTAAATACTACACAATGTAATTCACATCTAATGCTATAACATGAGAAGTCAAAAAAAACCAATTTTAAAATAATTTACAAAGTGATATAAAAACTATGATATTTATAGCTGTAGTGATCAAATGATGATTTTTTGCTGAAATGAGTCTTGAGCTTGGCATTGAAAGAGTTAGAAATTAGAAAGCCAAAATGGAAAAGGTCAAAGTTTCTACAGAGAAGAAGGAATGAACAACATTCTAGAAGCAGGCTAATTCTGGGGATCAAGGTCAATGGTGATGCCCTCCCGGTAGCCCTTTTAGGGAGGAAATGAAGAAAGACTGTAGTTTTAGAATGTGGTAAAAGCCAGACCATGGGAAGATAAGAATTTTAGTGACTAGAAAACCTGAAACAAAGCTTGAGTATTATATTTCTATAAAGTATGAGAAGCATCCTTGTTGCATAACTGGAATGTGGGAAGAAAGGTATGAAAATCCAATGGGCTGGTTTTAAAAACAAATTTTAAGTAAATTGCAAAGTTGTAATCTTATTAGACAGTTACCCAAATTTTAATGAAGTCTTTAGAAATATCAGGACATAAAATAGGATGTTTGTTTATTATGTTATTAATAAGAGTTACTCCATGCTTTCAACATCCTACTTTTCATGCTTAGATGCACCCACAGAATCTTCTTTTAAAGAAACTAACCTAAAGATGGTTTGCCAACAATCCTTAGACATCGATCCTTCACTTTGAAGCTATGTTTTTCTTGAAACATAACCTCTAAAAGAACAAAGTTGCATATTTGGCAATACCAAGCACAAACATTACTTTATCTGTGAAATCATCATTTTGCAATAGACAAATTAAGAAATTCACAATCTCTTTTATGGGGAATTTTCCTACATTTGAAATGCTAATGTAAATTTAAATTCTACATTAATTTATAGCATTTCTGTGGATATGTACCAATAACAATATCAAACTGTGTTATTAGATCTCTAAATCATGATATCATCTAGACTGAAAATGATTCAATATTTTGTTTAATATGATTTCTTACCAAATTAATGCATCACATAGTTTTAAGAGTCAAAGGTTTCCACAAGACTTGTTTTGAAAAAGATCAACTTCCCTGCCACCCCCACCACCATCCTTGCTTCCTGCTACCAGAGATGTCCACTTAATTGCTTAATTTCAGATTTAGACTTTAGCCATTGACTTCCAGTTATGGAAGATGAGAATATCACTCTTTCAGTCTTCTCCTTCCACCTGGGTCCCACCATATTAGCAGTTTCCATTGTCCATCCTCTTAATGTAGGCATATCAACATTTGCATGGATTTAAAGTTTATATCAACTATGCAACTATGCAAAGCAATTCAACCCTGAGTCATATGATAAATGGTGTCATTTTCTTTTCTGCACAGCCTATTGTTTTTCCTGTAGTTAATAATAGCTTTGTTTATAGCTTGCTTAATTTTTTTTAATTATCAGTAGTTTAAATCCAAACTCTCTATCAATCATTTAATCCATTGTTATGAAGTAAAACACATTTGATGTTCTATCTATGTCATTTTTTTTGCAATAACCACTCATACAGACTTCTGATTCATTCTAGTCTAAGTGTAGAGCACAGCTGTCATTTTACAGTCTCTTTTCTTGGGGGATTCTCTTTACTTAGCTCTTCAGTTGAATCCAATATTCTCTGAACCCCTTTCTTGTCTCCCTCTTTCTTATTCATTCTCTTTCCTGGAATATATACTTTAGTAACTTTCTAAGAAAGTATGTTTGAGAGGTAAATATTTTTTATTAATTTCTTGCTTTAACATAGTTCATTTTTTCACATTATTTGGTATAGAGTCTTTGTATGGAACTTATTTTCCTCAAAATCTTGAAAACATTTATCTCCTATCTTTCAGGTTTCATTGATGTTGTTGAGAAGTCTAATTCATCTTTATGTTTTGACCATCTTGTTTTTTGACAATTGTTGAATATTCTTTTTTCCCTCAGTGTTTTAAGGCCTGATGTCAATTGCCATAGGGCAGAACCCATTTTCCTCATTGTTTTTGGTACTCAGCACAATGTCTCAACCTGAACATATGTCCTTTAGCTCTGGGAAGTATTTTTTAACTATGTCTTTAATGATAATCCCTTGTTTAATGTACTTCTCTTTCTGAACTGGTTCTATAATTTTTTTATCTTTCCTTTCTTCGATTCCTTTTTGAGGAGGGAGGGAGAAGATTTCCTGAGCTTTATCTTCCAAGCCATTTATTAAAATTTCCACGATCACATTTTTAATTTCCAAGTCATACTTTTTATTCTCTAAATATTAAACTTTAGCAGTGCTGTGTCCTTATTTCATAAAAGTAGTATATTCTCCTATCTCTCTATTTGTGTTTTATAATCTTTCTTTTCTTGCAAAGTCTCAATTTCCTCCAAAGATTTTGTTCTTTTCTTTATATAATTTTTTTTAGACTGTAATAGTAGATTCTTCTCATTTTCTGGTGATTCCTGTCTGCCTGCTCATCATGAAAAGTAAGCACTCACCAGCTGATCTGAAGCTTTCTGGCCATGGCAGGGTGTCTTCATTGTTGGATTCATTATAGTATGGTCTGGCTGGGCGATAGACAACCCAAATGTCATTATCTTTAGGTCTTTTTCTCTTGGGCTAGTTAAGTTTAATGGAGAAATGTCTTCCAATTTTCTATCTGGAGGGTAAGAGTCTGGCTTCCAGTATTCTGGGAGACAAGGAGTACTAAAGTCTGAGAGGATGTTAACTTTCCATATGTAATCTTTCAATGGCTATCTGGATTTTCAATACAATATGCTTACTCTTAGTCATACTTATTTACCACAATCTCTCCATTAAACCTCTTTCAGAGAATAAATCTTCAGTCTGCTGTCAGGGTGAGGAGGTACCATGGCCTAGCCATGTACAACAGTAGAATGGATAAAGGAGACTAAATACTTTATATATGAGCTTTCAATCAATTTTCTTTTTAAGCACCAGCCTCATACACTATTCTGGAAGTGACTCTCATAGCCAATTTTTGTGGCTTCCATGGACTCTGTGGTGAAAGTAGTTTTGTTTGTTAGAATGTGTTTAGCTGATTTGTGATGTAACTTTCCGGCTTCTAAGTCACTTACCACCTATCCATTTGCTTGCTAGCTTTTAAACATAAACGTGGTCTATTTATTTCTTTTTGCTTTTGTGAGAGTATATGTTCTTAAAAAAACTCTCTTTACTATCATATTAGTAGGGTCTCAGGAGAATAGATGTAAACATGTGTGTCCAATCTACCATCTCTAGAATTCTTGATTAGCTATCTACTCATCTGTATTAATGAGAGTATTAATCAACATTTTTCAGGGCTCTTGTGAGGATTGTATGAAATGGTATGTGTAGAAGTACCAAGAAATTGGCCTGGCATGTTATAATACGTACTCAAATATTTATTGTCCCTTCCTTTTGAAGCAGTAGCCACAATCATCTCCCTCCCTCATTTTATTCTCTCCTCCTGGCTGCCCCATCCATTCTCATTCTACCTATAAAGATACTGAAAGTCAGAAGGATACATAAGGACATGCAACCCATTATTGTCATAGAGATTTAAGTATTTCCCTTTCTTGCCTTTTTATACATACATGTCATTCTTTTTTACTCCGAATCCTCCTACATAGGATGTTATATTCCTTAGGTTATCAACAGTTGCCCTAAATCACACTCAGAATTTTCATACTTTTCCACAAACCAAGTAGGAATATAACTATTTCTAGGATCATATCCTACAAGACAAAAGTTCCATTCTTGCTCCCATATCATCAGTCTGCATACTGGTGCCAGCCAGACTGGGCAAGTCTATTTGAGAAATCTCACAATATAGATTCTTAGGTCTCACCATCAGAGAATCCAATTCTGGTTCCTGCTGGAATCTAAATTTTCATTTTAAATTATTTCAGTTGATTTGAGGAGTTCAGTAACACCTAGGTTTAGAAGCTATTCTAGTACAGTACAAGTTATCTACATAGAGGGGAAACTTAAGGGTATTTTCTTAGTGGATCAATGAAATGTCCTTTGAAAAGCTTTTGGAAGTTTCTATAATAGCCTCTATTTAGATGGCTCCAAAAGATCACTTGAATGAATTTTCTTCTTGATCTTAAAATTCTAAACACATCATCTAACCCTGGATGACTGAGCAGAAGAGGGAGCTGAAGCGGTAAAGAAGGCAGCATCACCATATTCTATAGTAGCTTTTCCAGCAAAGATGAACACCGTGTGCTCTCAATACACTGATAAATTAGCAAACAGCTTTGCTGCTGACACCTAGAAATTACATAAAGAGTGATAACTGCTGGAGATGATCCTTGGACAGAACATGCTGGTTCTGTCATGAAAAGTACCATCATCTAGAAATTGCATCTCAACAAACTTTTGTAAATGTTATTGTTTTAGAAATTACATGTTTTAAGGTGTTCATGAGGAAACAAAGAAAACAATGAACTCTTCCTCTACAAAAATTAAGGAATTTTACCAGAATAAGAAAGTATAGATAAGGATGAATCATTATACTAATGTTTTTTTTTTCGTATGAATTCAACTTTCCTACACATTCTTGTGGATTTAGCATAAAGTCCATACGGTGTATTTAGAGATATTGAGCTCTAAATGATGCTTAAATGAAATCACTGAATTTTATTTCTGAAAAGAATTAAAAATTATGCTATCTACTACAAAATCCTCACTCTATTGGCAAATAAACAGAGACTTAGAAAACCTAAATGTTTTATCTATAGTCATCCATCTAGTAGTTGACATCAGAACCTGGTTTCCTAATTACTGGAGGAATTTTATGTCCACCACACCATTTTACCCAAATTGTGTTCTTCAGAAAATTAGGCATCACTAAGTGTTTGGTGGGGGGAAATGGGTATATAAGTTTAAGTAAATATATTTTGAATTTCCACAAAGGGTAACTATGAACAGGCTTTCATAAGTGTTTGATCACATATACTTCTAGCCATAATGACTATCAAAATTTCACAGGGACTCACAGAATAGGAAATCACCTTTATTCTTCACAGCTAAATTTTGTCAACATTTCTTTGTAATTGTCTTCATGGAGGCCATGGAATTAAATCATGTTAACTTAGAGCAAATTTTTTCTTGTTCTGTTTGAACAGTAATATCCAAAACTTCACTGGTGAATAGTCAAGATACTGTACTGGAGCTCAAAGATATAATACTCGCCCCTAAAGAGCTGTAGTAAGGCAGAAGTTTGGGGGAAGAATATTTTTTGTAGTTTCAATTTCTAAACTGGGTTTTCTATTGCAGTCTCCAGGGGGCGCTACATTTGTGTATGAGATCAGGAGCTATGTAGTTATAGTATTGTAACTCCTTTGGAAATTCTTGACCTTGATCTATACAGAATATGTCTACACTTCCTTTAACTGTGCTATTATTACTTCCATTCCCCCTATTCCTATTTTTCCTTTAATGTGCCTTGAGCTTGTCAGATAAAAGGATTATCAGAAGTACAAAGTGTTGTATTATTACTATAAGCATAAAACCTCTTCAGTTCATCAGTGAAGGTTTGGTCCATTGACTAAAACGGTCTACATTATTTGAAGTATGCTACCAACATATTTCTGAAGACTTATAAAAATTTTGAAGGACATATATAGAAGTATGTCCTGTCTTTTGAATGCTCAAATGCCAGTTTTTAGGATTATACATTTAGTTTCTCTAAAGACACTTTGAATGGAACTTTCCCCCCTTTTCTTCCTGAGATAGAGAGGAATAATTATGTCCATAAGTCTCCTTTCTAACAGTAGTCTGACAGGTGTAAAAGTTGCTTGTTTCACAGATACTGACAATTTCAGTCAATGTTGCCATCAAATTAGACGGTCATTAAGAGAGCTGGAGAGAAAAATCTGAAAGCATTTGCTTACTTTACTCCTTCTCAAGTGAATAAACATTTTCAAGAATAGACTATTTAGCACATCTGAAATGATGAAAACTTTCTAGAGAGTGTCTGTTTCTAAAGGCCACACAAATCCAAAGAAAATCCAACCACTGAAATCATAAGGAATGTGCAGTAATCATTTTCTCAACCTATAAACTCTCACACTAGAACCTGACTCCACTCCTTTGCATTCACATTCCTTTCCCAGGTATCACTAAATTCCAATCCTCAAGGTAAGAGCCTTTATACATAAGTTTTTCTTCCTTTTCGTTCATCATCATTGGTCCCCAAGCTCTGATTACTGCCATATTTCTCTCTACTTCTAGGCACCTTCATTGTTTACCATCTTACAATGAAGCTATTATTATTCCCTTGATATTTTTTCTTTTGACAGTTAAGCTAATTTTATCTTCCAACCCAGGTTGTAAAATGCTTAAGGGCAGTTAGAGCCTTGTGCTCTTTAGTATATCCAATCACAGCCCAGAGAACGTCACTGGAACTCAGATGCTGGTTTCAATTCATAAAGGACAGAAATAATGGGAAGTTCAAATGATGAACTAAGAGGAGATAATCTTACCCTTTGAATCCAATTACAGAAATTCCAGATTTCCTCTTCTGAGATAGGTTCAGAACACTGATTTCTAGAATAAGATGGAGTAAAATGATGCAATGACATGGATGATAGGGCCCTTAGATGGGTCAACGCAGGTGAAGGCAGCGAAGAGTAAGTGATTTAACAATACTTATATTCTTCTCTGCGTTCAAGGTTCTTTGACCACCTTGAAAACTTACTTTCTATCCACATTTCATTAGGAAAAAAGCCTTTCATGTTAAATACATAAGAGTAACAAGAAATTTTAGTTAAAATTTTGACCCTGGTTATTTTCCCTAGGGGTTTGGGGAGCGGCTTCTCATAGAGTCTCAGGAGCTCTCATGAGCAAGACAGTTTTACAGTGGTCAGGGCGGTCAGAAAACAGAAAAGAAGGTCTTGCTCCTGTGCGTCTGCCCAGTGCAGTAAATGGGGTCAAGTGACCCCACTTGAGATTGGGGCTGGAGAAGATAATCGAAGGAGACGTGTGGAAGCATAAAGATAACATTTCGAATAAAATTTAACATCATGCAATAACAAAATCCAGAGGCAGGAAGTCCAGACATTGTGCCTAGCTCTCTTACCAGCGTGATTTGTGAGCCTGTGTCATTTCACCTCTCCCTATCCTTAGCTTCCTCACCCACGATATACTGATAATGGTAGTGATACTGACCTGAGAGCACTGCTGTGACCTAGAATGAAAGACAGATTTTCATGGTGTAATTAACTCTTTGTGGACAGATGGATACGTGGACCGATTATTCTCTCATATACAGTGACATAACCTGCTATACATACACTTAAAGAAATTGCATGCTCAAAAGTGTGGAAAGGAGAATGCTCCCAGGTATGCCATGGCCATGCAGTCAAATGTCATCCAGAACTTCAGCGCAGCAGAGGCATGCGCAGTAGGAACAACCATTCTACGTCCCGGAGCCCCAGAATCAGCCTAGGTCTTTACCACCTTTATCTTTGTCATTCAGCAACAACACCCACGGCTCTGCCATGGTGCAAGCCCTTATGATCTTAGTAGTTATTGAAAAAGAACTCATAGGCCTTGAAAAGTGAAATGCCAATAAACAGAAGTATAGAAGGGTTAATCCAAGAGACGAATGAAAAAGCAAATCTATTTTCCAAAGATAACAGCATGCAAGTGGAGTCCAGAAACTGGACTGGTGTGTAGTATTGGTGAATCACAGGTCATTCGCAGTATGCTGATACTGTGGGGAGAGAGAGAGAGAGAGGAAAAGCCTCAATACCTAGGGTTTTTATTAGACAAAGAAAGAAAAGATTTTACGCTCCCCGTCTCTTACACCAAGACAACATGCGGTAAAGGAAATCCTTTTAAAAGAAAGGCTCAAATATCAGAGCTTTCTGCTTGTTATTTTATGCTACCAAAGGTGGAGACTCCAGATAGAAACTTTCTCAAATTTCATTTTTATTTCCATAATTTTTTAGAAAATACCTTGACAATCCTTTTTGGTTGTGAAAGATGAAGCTGCCATGATCTGAAAGCTTATTATTTTTTTCTGTATGAAAAAGGAGCATATTGAGATTTCTACTGGCAGCTCCAGAAAGAAGTTGAAGGAACCCCAGAAAAACAGAATGGTAGGAGAAATGATCTCTTAAAACAGGGAAGAGTGGACTCCAGAACTGGAGGCTGTAAAATGAGGGGTGGGGCAGGAAATATTCATTTGTTTTGCACGAACAACATCACATCTCTGTTCTATCTGTTAACCTCTCCTACGCAGCACAGGATCCTAATGGGGTCCGTTAGAAAGATTCTTTCATACTCTCTAGCCCTTCCTGCTAGGCTGCTGCTGCTGCTGCTAGTAGTACACACACACACACACACACACACACACACACACACACACACCACATCAACACAAACCACAGTGGCATGCAAGTGGCCTAAACTGAAATTTGATATATAGACATTATTACACTTAATTCCTGGTAACTAACTGATACTCAAATTCCTCCAGATGCTTCTCCCTACTACCCTTCCCCAATTTTTAATGGCCACATATATTTTAAAAAGAAGATTCCAATCTAAATTGTACATGATACCTTACTGTCCTGCTGTAGCAAGTAAGTAATCTAAAGGATGACATATTTTTTAAATTTGTTAGGTTTGTTTATTTGACAGAGAGAGAGAGAGAGAGAGAGAGAGAACATGAGCAGGGAAAGAGCAGAGAAAGAGGAAGACAGAATCCGAAGCAGGCACCAGGCTCCAAACTGTAAGCACAGAGCCAGGCATGGGGCTCAGATCCACGAACCAGTAGATCCTGACTTGAGCTGAAGTTGGACGCTTAACCAACTTAGCCACCCAGGTGTCCCTTGAAGGGTGACATATTTTCATCCATGAATATTCTGTTCCTCTCAACCTTTTTCTCTAACCATTTTATCACCTACTGATGGTCCTTGGTATGTACATTTTAAAAGATGTTTCTCAATTTTTTTCATTTAACATTTATCTTTTTCTATGTTCTGTCCAAAGTCTAGACTTAATAGAGTATGCTGATTTTTCTTTAGAGAAACAGCTCTAAAGACTTTTTATGAATCATCAGAAAGCTCCTTCTCCTAGATCACTTATATTTTTATTTTTGATCTTGTCTAATTCAAGGGATTATCTTGACATTTTATTAGAAAGAATACTGTTGGGCCACCTGGATGGGTCAGTCAGTTAAGCATCCAACTCTTGGTTTTGGATCAGGTCATGAACTCACAATTTGTGGGCTCAAGCCCTGCGTCAGGCTCTGTACAGATAGTGTGGAGCCTGCTTAGGGTTCTCTCTCTCTCTCTCTCTCTCTCTCTCTCTCTCTTTCTCTCTCTCTCTCCCTCTCTCCCCCCCCCGACCCCTCACCTCTCAAATATAAATAAATACTTTAAAAAAGAAAAGGAAAGGAAAAGAAACAGTTGTGTTCCTGGGATACCAAAAAAATGAATTTCAGCTTTAGTTGCCAATTGAAGAACCATGAGAAAATGCCTAAATTTCCTTTTACAGATCCCTGAGACTGGCGGACTCTATCTCTGCATGAAGCTCCCAGTGAAATCTACAGCAGTTCTGAGCACGGAGGAGAGTGTGATGAGAGACTCAGGTCCTACATCTTTCAGCATATACGTGTCAACCAAAATCAAAACAAAAGAAAAATTCCTAATAATTTTAACATTTGGTACAAAAAAATCTCAAATGGAAAATGCTATGCCTGACTTACCCAATAATGGTGATTAGACTATGAACTGTAAGTGGTTCAATTCATTAATTATTGTTCTCGAGTCTCATTAACTAAAATTATTTTAATGGAAATCATATCTTCCCTGCATGTAACTTCTTTCTTCAGACACAGCACTCTGTTTTGTCACTTTTAATACTAGTTAAAAAGTATAATTTTCATAAAGAACATAATTCCTAATATGGAACAATGCATAAAGTCTGTTAAAATGCTTATCACCTCATGAATTACACATATATTCTTGCAATGGGTCTTCATGCCTCCATTCCTTTATACACCTACTCTCTCCCTAATGAATCTTTTAAAGACACCAACTCCCACATTTTATGGTATTGCAGAAAAATATCCAATAACTTGGCACTGCTTATAGAATTAAACTTAAATTTAACATTTGGGGATCTTAGTTCTTCTCATTTCACCTCTTCTCTCCAGTTTCACTTTTCCCAGCTCCTACCAAAATGTCCGAATTTTCGCTGGGTCAGGACACTTTCCCACAGGCAGACAGGTGTACTGAGAAACTAGTGACCTTTAAACTTCAAGACTTCTTGCTTGTACAGGCTCCTGAAAGGGCCTGACCTAACTTTGTTTTCATAATTGTCCTTATTTTTTTCCTAAAGAGAGACCTTCACAATGAATTTGAACTTCTCTTGATCATATGTTAAACACATTAACTCCATTGTCTTGTTTTGACAGAGTACCCCCCCCGATTTCCATGCCCTCTTCCTTCTGCTTTTTACTCTAAACATTTACATCTCTTCCTCAAGGCTCAAATAAACCCTTTTTTTTTTCCTTCATGAGACATCTCACAGCTACTAGGAACTTCAGGCACTTTCTGTTATATGTCTCCTTTTTTCTCACATTTTAAAATCAGGTGTTACCATCTTGCTTATTTGTTTATTTATTTGTCTTATTTTTATTTTAGATAGAGAGCGTGCATGAGCAGAAGAGGGGGGAAGAGGGAGAGAGAATATCAAGCAGACTTCACACTCAGTGTGGAGCCCAATGTGAGTTGGCTCCTGAGCCAAAGCTGCCCTGAGCTGAAATCAAGAGCTGGACACTCAACTGACTGAGCCATCCAGGCAGCCCAGTTATTGTCTTGTTTTCGTGTGCCGTTGTAAGCCATCTGAGATACATTTGGAACATGGATAGTATACGTACACACATAGATTAATAAGTTTCACAGCTCTAGGGATTTTGCCCATGCTATGCACTTTGTATTTTGCCCATGCTATGCATTTTTTTGTTCCCTCGACTATATATATATA
>NC_043707.1:74971800-75021427 GCF_006229205.1 Suricata suricatta
AGGAAGAATACACCTTCCATTTGGAGGATATAACCAACTACTAGTCAAATCAGGGGTATGACACATCTAGATTTTTCCAAGTTTTCTCCTTTAGAAAGGACTACCCCACTAGTATCTCTTGGCACTGTTCCCATTCTGAAATTTTACGTGAAGAAATAATTGGAGGAAAGACACATATCTCTGTGTAGTCTGAATCTATGCTTCAATTCTGCAAAGACAATGTGCTGGGTCACAGATAATAGGTTAGAGAGAGAAAAATAAGTCTTCATTTAGGACAGGCATAGTTAATTGGGAACCTGGACTCAAAATCATGGAGACTTTTGGACATTCTCATCAATGAGAGTTAGGTTGGGCTGCTACTTCTGAAAACCTGCCAGGAAGTAGGCCCATATCCAGAGGTTGGTTTGGGGCCACTGATCCTTAGAAAAACTACTTCTAGGGGGATCTAATTCCTGTCTTCACTGTACCTCTGTTGACTCTAAACACTCAGACCATTTTGATTCAACACTGGCTTGAACTATGCTTCAGATTTTAGAAACATAAAGGTCAGGTCTAAACTCACACTTAGAACACATTTTTATAAGGACTGAAGAATTGGGAAAGACAATAACAATAGCACGATACTCCAAAGTGTTCTGAAATACATAAATTTCAGAAAAAATAATGGCTGATAGAGACAAGTGACCCCAAGACAGATGTGTAGAACATACCAACATTTCTAAGGGATCCAATCAGAGGGGCTTGGACTTCCCCAATTTGTAGGATGAAACCCCAGATCATAGTTTGACTACTAATGGAAGATTGACTTGTTTGGAGTCACAGGCTTGATATCTTATAACATATCAATTTTCCAATAATCGACCTAGTCATCTTCTTATTAGTAAAAATGATCATAAAGGAACTTCAAGCATAATTAAGATGATTTATACTTATCTTATGTGATGTTTAATTTATATATCAATTTGGCTGGGTCATGGTGCCTAAAAAAATGTTATTTTGGATGTTTCTGTGAGGTTGTTTTTGGATGAGATTAGGAATGAAATAAGTGGACTTTAGGGTGCCTGGGTGGCTTAGTTGGTTAAGCATCCAATTTTGGCTCAGATCATGACCCCACAGTTCATAAGTTCGAGCCCTGTGTTGGGCTCTGTGCTGACAGCTCAGAGCTTGGAGCCGGCTTTGAATTCTGTGTCTCCTTCTCTCTCTCTGCCCCTCCCCAACTCATGCTCTGTTTCTCAAAACAAATAAATGTTAAAAAAATTAAAAAGAAATCAATAGACTTTGAGTAAAGCAGATTGTTCTCCATAATGCAGGTGGCCTCCATCCAATCAGTTGAAGGCCTTAATAGGACAATGACCTCCCCTAAGAAAGAAGGAATTTTTTTAGCAGACTGCCCTCTGGGTTTAAACTGAAATATTGGCTCTTCCCTGGGTCTCTAGCCTGTTGGTGTACCCTGAAGATTTTGGATTTTCCAGCTTTCATATGAGTCATGAGTTAGTTCCTCAAAAAAGTCTCTATTTATACACATCTTTTTGGTTTTTTTCTCAGAATAATAATATGCCCTGCTTTGAAATTGTGGTAGTTGCTAAACCAGCTACTAAATATTGAAGTTTAATGCAAAATAAAGAAACACATTATTAAAACAAGTTTAAATATACATATTTTATATAGTGTTTCAATATAATTAGAACCTATTATAGCCAGGTCATTTTATTATTGGGTATATATAATATTATTCTTTGAAGATGTCCATAAGCTTTATCAGTTAAAAAAAAAGAAGATGTCCATGTCATAATAAGTTAATAACCTCTATGTTAAAGGCATCAGAAAACCTGAGGGGTCTAGATCCTGAAGAGAAATAAGGAGGAAGAAGGAGCAGAAGAGTAAACCTAACAATCTGAAACAACTTTTTTTATGACTCATTTGCTAATTTTTAAACCGTACAGGAAGAATATAAGAAACCAAGGAAAAATCATCTGAAAAGCTGAGCATAGCTTCTCACTATCATATGATACTAATAAAACAAAAAAATTATTTTTCATTCAAAAGAGGAAGGGCTTTCTGTTAGAAACACTGGAGGGCTAGATCTTAGAAAGGAGATGAATATGGAGATGAAGATGAAGCAGAGGTAGATCCTCATGCTTATAATGATTTTAACCCAATTATCTGTTAGTTCAGACTGTGATTGAATTGTACTGATCTACCCTTGCTTTAGCTGTGCCACATATATACAGCTTACATACTCCCTGGGACATAATGTAGAAGGATGGATGGATGGATGGATGGATGGTGGATGGATACAAAGATAATAGGTGATAGACAGATAGATAGAAAGACAAGCTTTTTATACAAAATGTCTGTTATTCAGTTAAAAATGATCAAGTTTTCATACATAGGACCCAGAGGAAAAAAGCCCCAGGAAATAGAAAGAAACCCATAGGTGATATGGAATTTGAGATAATTACATAGAGTTTAGAAAAACTATAATTAACACGTTCAAGAAGATAAATGACAAGATGAAGTATTTCAGCACAGAAATTACAGGACAAAAAATATGGTATTCTGAAATGATAACTCAGTATATGGGTTTAATAACATATTAGATATGGAAGAAATGAACATACATCAGTAGAAAATCTGAAGACATGCATAGAGACAAAAAATATTGAAAATACAGAAAAGAAGTTTTGAGACATATGAGAACTGATGAAAAAAATATAAATATAGATAAAATTAAATCTTAGGACACAATAGTAAAACTTCTAAACCCAAAGACAAAGAAAAATTATTTAAAATAGCAAAAAAAAAAAAAAAAACCCACACATCCTTCAAGAGAACAATGATAAAAGTGACAGCTAACTTCCCAACAGAAATGATGGAAGTGAGGCCACAATAGAATACCTTGATAGTGTTGAAAGAAAGTAACAGCCAGGGTAAAATTCTTTACCTAATGAAAACATCCTTCAAAAGGTAAGAGACGATAAATATCTTCAAACAATAAAGGAGAAACACTAAGATAATTTTCCTTGGCAGCCCCACAGTTATTTTTCAAGAAGAAGAACACGGCATAGACAGAACAAAGAAAGGAAGAGGGCAATAAAGAACAACTGGAATGGTAACTATGCTGTATATACAAAAGACCTTACTGTGTTCAAAATAATAACAATGTTCTGCTGGGTTTAACTGTATTTAGAATTAAAATGAAGCTAAAAGTTAACAGAAAACAAAAAAGCTTTTTGGTAAAACTGATGAATTTCTTCATGACATTGAGGTGGGGAAGGACATTAAGGCACTAAATGTGAGGAGCAACAATGACAACAAAAAGATTTAACTTTAACTGTATTTAAATGAAGACCTTGTTCTCTCACCAAAAGATGGCAAAAGAAATAAAAAATATCCACAAAGCATAAAACACTTACATGTTCAACAAAGTATTCAAGTGTATCCACCCCCTCTTCCCAAGCCTTTAAATCAGTATGAGAAATGTAGACATCCCAACAGACTATTGGGCAAAAGTCTTGAACTTCACAAAAAAGGACATTTATACAGAGAAGAAAAGTGTGAGAGGGTACTCAATAACGTACTTAAAAGTTCATACACATACATATCACATACATATAAATTTGGAACAGTCTCAACAGCAGTTATCATAAAGGACAAGCAAATTAATATTGCAATGAGACATACAGTCACCAGATAGCTAAAACTAAAAAGACAGATAATATGGGGCATCAACAGTGATATGGAGCAACTGAACTCTCACATATTGCTATTGGGAGTATAAATGAGTATTTCCTTCCTGCGTATAGACACAACAGATATATATAGCATCAATAAGCATGTATAAGAATACTCAAATATTAAGAATCATAATAAAAAAGTGTAATGGATAAATTACACTTTTAAATTATTTATTAATAATTTAATAATGAATAATTATTTAAAAATACAGCAATGAGAGTGTACAAACATTCAACAACATGGATTAATCTTACAATTACAAAGTTGAGTTAAAGAAGCCAGACACCAAAGAATGCATATAGTATGATTCCACTTATATAAAGTTCTAAGAAAGCCAGAATTAATACATGGTATTTGAAGTCAGAACATAGGTTGCCTCTGGGGATGGGGATGGTAACCATGTACTAGTGGTGGGGAAGGAGCATGTAGGATAGTGGTTAACCTGGGTATGTCCATTTTGTAAAAAAGCATCCAGCTGCACGAGTTTCATCTACTTATCTATAAGCCTGTTATACTTAAAAGCTCACACACATACACATAAAATTTGAAACAGCCTACACCCAGTAAATATTCAAGAAATGTTATCAATTATTACTAGAGGTGAGCATTTGAGGCACTAATTCTCTACTCTTATGAAAATCAACAGTGATGGCCTGAGCCACAGTGACTGCAGAAAGACAGGAGAGGCAATATCCAAGTTCCCAATAGAAAAGGATGGCAAATGAGTAACAGACTAGAAATAGAGTGCGTCTGGGTGGACATATTTAAATATTGTTCATCTCTTTTCAGGGACCACATATCCTTAAGAGAAGTCAAGAGTCACTGAACAAAAATTATTAATGTATTAGAGTTCCAAAAATGTCTTCTTTCTTTATATGCTAAAGAGAGTTCTGGCCTTTGGTCTCTTAGTTTGTTGCCCTCTTCCCAAAGAAGATTCCGCTCTTGCCAGATGGTTTGCTGGGTTTTTGTAATGCAAAATCAGTATAAGGAGAGGAAAACAGAACTCGGGAAATAGCAGAGTAAGGAGAGAGGGGGAGTAGAGGAACAATATCCAGATGGCATATGTATCCTCTGTAATGTGGAGATACAGCTTGGAAAGATTTTTCTTCTTAGAAAAATTAACATTAAAAAAGAGACAAAGTGAAAAAAAATGAGAGAAAGAGTGACCATGCCGAAAGAATTCATCAATAGCTGATTCAAGATCATTTTTCATGTCCACAGTTAAATACCCAATGATGCCTGAATTCCGAAGACTATGAGATACAGCCACTGAATAAATATAATAGGATCCTAAAAGTAGCAAATACAGATCACACAGCAACCTCTAAATAGAGAGACAGTATAATAGACCTCAGATTTAGCAATATAATTAAAATTTTTTTTTAATGTTTATTTTTGAGAGAGAGAGAGACAGAGTGCAAGCAGGGAAGAGTCAGAGGGAGGGGAGACATGGAATCCGAAGCAGGCTCCAAGCTCCAAACTGTCAGCATACAGCCTGGCGCAGGGTCCGAAACCACAAACCATGAGATCATGACCTGTGCTAAAGTCGGACACGTAACCAACTGAGCCACCCAGGCGCCCCACAATATAATTTTTTCTTAATAGAAGCAAAATTTGAGACAGTAGCTGAAGCAGCATCCCTATAGGATTCTCATCAGCTGGAAAAACAATTTGAGCTTGGGGCCAAAGCATTACTAACGAGTTGTTGCAGAAACCATTTTTCTAAGAGCTTCCTCTTTCAATATTGGAGAAAGGAAGGAGAGGTAGGGGAAGAGGAGGTCCCCTTGCCTACCTGGCCACATGTAGTCATGGAGTGGTATCCCTTAAATGGACCCAGAATGAATGATCATCAATGAGCATCAAAGGCTGCTGAAGTGGTGGTTCCAGCCTGGCTCCCTCTGTCATTCTATTACAGGATTCTAAACCGCTCGAGATGGATGCTTAATCACATAGCTAGAAACTAACCAGACCACCCCATCTCCTCCATCTGCTCCATTCACCTGTGTATCCCTTCTTGTGGAGCCATGGAAGATGTGGAGCAACAGGGCAAGGTGGGGATTATCTCCATCTTTTTCAAGACACACAATATTATGATATCTTTAAGTACTGTTGAACTTTCAGCTCTAGATATCCATACACGAAAATGGTGCACAGTTTTGATATTCAAAAGTACCCCCAAATTTCAGACACTAAAGAGGTGTATTTTTGTTTGTTTTGTTTTCTCCCACCATGATACAGAGGGAACTGAAAAGGACAATATGGCAAAATGTCTAAGTTTCCAGAATGCTCTGTTAGAAGGTAACAACATATTCCAAGCCCACTGGGATGGGATTAAGGGTTTTGCAGCTCAACAAACATGGAGCTGAGGAATGAAACGGTCTCCATGACTGTAGCCACCCTCAATATTTAGGAATTATTCTCTTGAAAAACTTCCCTTTATCTTGAGAGAGGATAAAGCAACCTTTGCTTCTAGAAGAGATGGCCTAGCATTTTTCTGTAAACACTAAACTCCTAAAAAAATAAAAACAAAACTCTCCCTGTTTTCTGTTTATGTTGGTTAGTTGAGCAGTGGTGGTTGGGGATAGGACTTTGTAGTAGTTTTAAGCTGACCTCTCTTAAACCCTCAGAACAATAGTCTGCCTAATTCATGGTAATTCCTTGAATTTAGAATTACAGTAATTGAAGTACTTTTTCTGTTTAGTGTGCTGGCTGTGATTATAGGACAAGAAAAACTTCATTTAAAGCCCTGTTAGAAGGAATGAGTGAGTGGTTCTAGTGGAAAGGCATTTAGTGGGAAGAGGTCAGGGCTATGGCTGAACATTTTATAATGCACAAGACAGTTCCATACAGAGTTATTCAGATGAAACAGTATTATTTGAGATCGAAAAACTCTCAGCTACAACACACCTCTATATTTACATCTACAGTGAAATGCAAAGTTAACAACAGATATTTCATAAGAATCTAGTAGTCCTATAAATTCCCTATCTCTTGGCCAAGATGATTATTCCTAATATGCAATTAGCAATTTTATATGACTCCATAAGGGTATCATGTTTATTATTCCAAAATTTCTATGTAATGGATTCCACTGACTTCGTCCAGATGTAACTGCTGACTTCCAATGTCATCATTTATATCCCCAGAATGCAACCCATGTTAGTTCAATAAAAATGAATTACTAAAATTCCACTCATTTCTCTTCAATGAGATTGACTTCCCCAATTTTGACAAGTCACCAGAATTTGATGATAATCTCAACAATCAGACAGAAAATCTAAAAGGAGAACAACCCAAGAACTGTATCCCTTTCACACTGTTCAGAGGTGCCATCAAACCAGTTTAGTTTACTGTTTCACTAGAAACAAGTAACTGCAAAACTATGACTATCAGGCCAGGTGGTAAAGCAACCTAGAGGTCAAACATGCAAATTGACATAACACTTTAAAATATGCTATTTTGTCAGGGTGAATGACAGTTCTGTTATGTGCATAAAATCACAGATTTATCTGAATGCTAAGTTACTTGTCAAGGAGTCATTTTTACCATTCTTTTTTTTGTTCCTGCCTTGTGTCATGTAAGATTCCTTGAAGCAACTAAAAAAACAGCCATAATCCATTTGATTTTCTGCCTTCCCATGAGAAAAATTTTGACAGATGATAAATAGCAACTGCTGACAATCATCAATGAGAAGCTATCATGCTTTTACATTAAATACAAAAACAGAGTTGTAAAGTCACAAGGGATAGGACTTTTGACACATAAGAGACAAATATATAATCCTCAGAACTAAATCACTGTTGGGATCTAAGCAAGTGCAACAAAGCACAGCTGCTTTTAGAATCTCACAAAGTCAAACTAAAGCTAACTTTGATATCTGGAACGTAACGCATGTTCCAACCCATGTGCCAGGCTCTTATCCAGAAGCTTGAGTTAAACTTGCAAACATCACTGAACGTGTTGCAGAAAGGAAAGAGCCATTTTATCATACTGTCTCTTTTAATTAAGGCCAAAAAGGAGACTAGAAAACAAATAAAAATACCATAAAACCTAGTTAATTAGAAGAGAAGGGCAATTCTGAGGCAAAGGGTTTTGAATATCAGATGTCTGTATCTCATTAAACCTATACGACAGCTCTGCATGTATGAACCTTCAAAGAAAAGCAATAAATTGTCCAGATTACTTAGCAATATGAGGAAGTCATCTGCAAAGGTTACATCCTTTATAGTCTAAGCTGCTCCCTCTTCTGCTGTTGACAAGTAATCAGAGTAGTTCACGGATCATTCTTTCACTTATGGCTTACTGGTGGCTATTTAGTGACATTCACTTCAAGTTATCTAACCAATTTAGCAACCGAAAGTACCCTTGGGACCCAATTTCCACCTCAAATTATATATATTTTTGTACTTTGGATTAAATGACTAATTTTAATGGGGAAATCTTATCTAATAGACTAGGGAATAGCACTTATTTCAAATTTCATGCTATTCTAAATGATCCTGGTAACAAATTAAAAAGGTTTTATAGCATACTGTTTATTTACCTAATTAGTAATATACTGGCCTTTTGACTTTTATCTAAGCTTGTTTTTCTCTATTTGGCCTAATTTCCCATGGGAGAATAAAGGTGAGGTAGAGTGGGTTAGAGAGAGCAGTCCTTATTTTTTAATCTCCTTCCTTTCTTCCTCCTTCCACTTACACACACACACACACACACACACACACACACACACACACACAGAGTTGTAGTTCTATATAGATTACAATGCTTAGCAGAGTCTCCATCACTGAAAATCTGTGAATGGGGCCACATTTTCAGAAAAGTTTTCTACGTTTTTTAAAATATTTTCTATACCATGAGATTTTTCTACATTCATTCTACATATCTATATTTCTAAGTATGTATTTGGGGAAACTAAACATAGCCTCCATAAAGGGACAGGTTACACTTAAAAGGAAGGAGCACCTATCCGAAAATTGCCAGAAGTGATAATGGTAATGAGAATAGAGATTCCATTATGCACTTCACATATATTTACACATATTTATTTACATGTATTTAATTTTTATAAGAAAACTACTGGGGAGAAAATACTACCCAAATTTACAGAATTTAAGTAAGTTATTCAAGTTTACATATTTAGAAATTAGCAAAGCTAAATTTAAAATCTTTTTTAAAAAATATTTTTAATGTTTATTTATTTTGGAGAGAGACAGACAGAGCATGAGGGAGGGAGGGGCAGAGAGAAGGAGACACAGAATCCAAAGCAGACTCCTATGAGTTGTCAGAGCCCAACACAGGGCTCGAACCCACAAGCCATGAGATCATGACCTGAGAGCCAACGTCAGACAGTTAACTGACTGGGCCACCCAGGGGCCCTTGAATTCCTTCCTTCCTTCTACCCTCCTTCCCTCCCTCCCTTCCTTACTTTCTTGCCTAACTTTCAGTCATTGATTCCATCCAGTGCCTATCATAGAAATGTTTAAGTTTAATTCCTTTTATGTCTTTATTTTTCTTTTTTAAAAAATTTATTTATTTTTGTGAGAAAGAGAGAGAGAACAAGCCCACACACAACCAGGAAGGGCAGAGAGAGAGGGACAGTGGTTCAAAATTTCTGTGTTTTATTTTTGAGAGACAGAGAGAGACAGTGCAGGCAAGGGAGGGTCAGAGAGAAAGAGGGAGTCTCAGGGCTTGAACTCACTCACCACAAGATCATAACCTGAACCAAAGTCTTAACCAACTGAGCAACCCAGGTGCCCCTCTTTTTCTTATTTTTTAAAAAAAGCCTTATAGTACCTCTCTTCAAAAGAATGTAAACTTTCAAAGTTATATAAGGTCATGTAACACCAAAGAAGAATGATGCCTTAAGCAGTACTGAAGTGTTAAATTCTTTATTTTTCTATATCTTCCTACTAAATAATACTTATTGATTATTATATTTATAAACTTAATCTCGATGAAGATATACATGATAATAAATTTCTTTTTTTTTTGTTTTTCACACTAGCTAATTCTAAACTTGAAAAATTATTCTCTCAAACTTTAGAATCTGAGATGATTAAAACAATTAAGTAGAATTTCAGTACGTCTTAGCAAGAAGCTATAAAAACATCAAGGAGCATAAACCTCTATGGTTATTTCAGGTGAATGGAAATGGCTGGGATTAATATTACCTTGAAGTAGATTATAGGATCCTAAGGAAGTTAAAGACAGTGAAAGCCCAGATAACACACATTTACAAGAGAAGTACTAATTTGTATTAAAATGTAAGTAGAAAAACATATAATAGCTTTCATATTAAACTATTGACTTTTAAGTAAAATGAAACATATGGTTTGTATAATGTCAGCCAGGAGTCATATCCAATATTGATTATAGGGTTTTTTTTTTCACAGTAAAGTTGAGTAGATGCTATAACTAATAAAATTGCATACTTTTAAGCCACAAATACTCAGAAATAGAGTAGACGAATGAGTCCTAGAACACATTTTAGCATCATTTACTTACCAAGTGCATCATGTAGTAGAGGAACAGTATTTCCTTCTTGTTGCAGATCAAAGCAGAAGACCCTTAAGTGAAAGACATCAGTATTAACAAAAGTGTTCATTTTTTATCCTCATCTGACCTTCACTGATTGTACTTGAGAAGGGTTATCAAAGTGAAGACTTTTTTTTCAAACTACTCTCTGTCATAACACCTCTTTGTCAGCCTGATCTTTATAAACTAACATATAAAGGCGGGAATACTATGATTCCTGAATGACTGTCTCAGAGATAGAAGCATGAATAACTAAACCATGTCAGCTGCCAGGGACACAAAGTACCTGAGCCTGTGTAGGCTGCTATAATGAAAACACTTCAGACTGGGTGGTTTAAACAACAAACAGCATTTCCCATGGTTCGAGAGGCTGGGAAGTCTAAAACCAAGACAGCAGCCAATTGGGTGTCTGCTGAATGCATGCATCCTGGTTGTTAGATAGTCATCTTTTTGCTGTACCCTCACAAGGCAGAAAAGGTAAAGGAGCTCTCTAGGGTCTTGTTTTATAAGAGCACTAGCCTCATTCAACCCTCCCAAAGGCCCCATCTCCAAATGCCATCACAATATATGAATTGGGGGAGACAAATATTCAATCTGGAGCATATTAATTTCTTTCATAATTTCACTCTTAAAGAGGGCATATCTAATAAGAAATCTAAAATCAGAAAAGTATACTGAGCCATATTCAGAAAGTTTTCTTATCACCTCTTAACCTAGCTCAAAATTAGGACAAAGGCTGTTTCCTCCTCTTGCATTTCAGTGGGGGTTGGCTTCATTTCCTCAGAGGGAAAACATCTTAATATCCCCTAGCTATATTAAGGGCTTTTGCTATTTTAATTTTATTTGTCTAACAGAATGATATCTAAAATTATGGGAGACAGATCAAATTATGGCAATTTATCACCTAGTTATAGAAAATTTAAAAGAAAATAATCCTATCTAGCCAAACTACAAGGCAAGATAAATGATGTCCCAGTACTAGAATATTTCACTAGGTTTTATGTTCTTGCAACTTAGGAAAAATGAACTTGAGATAATCAATGGCTTGTTAGTAGAGATCACAACACCTGTTATATCCTATTCTTTCTTTAAGCATATTCCCTGGTGGCTATGAGGGGGAAAATGGGGCCAGTTAATCTGACTAGTTCTGAGTACTCATAAGGATAGGTCAAAGGTTGAGTCCTAAACAGACCAGTTAACTTCAAACGAAGAAGACATCTGTTCCTCAGTCACATATTATGCCTCCAATAATCCTGGCCAGCTGTCTCAAAAACATTTCAATCACAATAGGGATCAGTTGAGACTGTATAGATAGTTCATTGGTTCTGTGCAAACTTATCACCACTATAGGTAAAAAAGATCAAAAGAACACTCTACTGATGATCTGTTAGCAATTTTAATGTGCAAAAAATCCTCATTTATTTTAAAGCATTGAAATTGGTTTTGTTTACACATTGCCCCCCAAAAGTATCTATTCAATGAATGAAAATGAGCTACAATATTTAACACTGTGTGTGGGACAAGCAGTATGCCGGTGTTTTGTATTTTCCAGCTGTCATAATGACAAAGCCTTCCTCTTTGTCTTACGGCATTTGTTTTCAGTTGCATTCAACATTTGGATCAAATTGGCATTTGAAAAACCTAGGAAATGTTTATTTATTCCTTTTGCCAAGGAAAAAGGCAGGTCATTCACTCTGTGACAGATGGACAACAAAAGAATCAGAGTTCAGTGACTCACCCAGAGAGACAGTCTATAAGCAAAAGCCTGACCCGGGTCTCTAAAACACAAAATTTTTATTGTGCCTCAAACTCATTGTAAACCATTCATATTTAAGCACATTTTGAAGTTGGGAAATTAAATTATCCCTGAAGTCTCATTGTTTTAAGAGAGATTCTGAAGACCTGACAACTAATCATAGTTAGAAGAGAAAGACATTATAAACCTAGAGTTATTGCTAATACATCTAGTCCTTGTTGTCTTCCATAGTGTTATCTGTGATTGTCTTTTCAAAATATTGAACAAATGATACCAGACAAATCACAAAGGATTTAAAATTTGTATTCCTTTCTTATCAGAAGTCTGAAGCTAAGTAAACCAAAGTTGAGTTCAAATCTCTTCCCCTAAAAGGACCACAAAGACAGGCAAAACTCCTAACTTCATTCTAAAGTTAATTAGAAACTGTGTGTGTGTGTGTGTGTGTGTGTGTGTGTGTGTGTGTGTGTGTGTGTGTGAGAGAGAGAGAGAGAGAGAGAGACAGACAGACAGACAGAGACACAGAGAGAGACACAGAGAGAGACAGAGAAAGGGAGGGAGAGAAAGAGAAAGTAAGTACTATAGCCCTGTGCTGGAGAAACTTCTAAAAATTTGTTGACTCTCTTAGAAACAAGGAGAAAATTAATCTAGATTATGAAGGCTACCTAGTAAATCAATTAACAATTTAAAAAAATAAACATTATTTTAAACGAGCATACCCAGTATCAGGAGCATACCTAAATATTAGTATTGTTGTATCTGATTTCTTGTTCTCTTTAAATTTAAAACCAATCCCCTTGATCATTTTGTGTAATGTGATGAGATTCTTCTTATCTGCTACCAGAATATTTTTAAGCACCAGAAATTTATTAGACTGTTTTACAATTTTGGTCCATAGATCATTTAACTCATATTTGGGTGGTTTGTTAAATGCAACCATTTTCAAATAAATCTGGCTAAGTGCTTATATGGCCTTAACTGCACTAGGTAATTCTAATGGCTGTTAGCACTACCTGCTTTTTATGGCTTTCTGGGCAAGAAGACAAAGAAGGGCATTCAAAATTTAAATGGCAAGACATTAAAAAAAAAGCATTTCCTCATGTTCATGAAATACCATCTTTTGACATAAATGTTTCGGTCAGGCTGTGGAACAGGTTAAGAGGGTGTCTGGAGAAAGGAGAAATATAATGTTAGCTCAATATTTGGTTACTTTTTGTAGTAATATGACTGTATTTCCTCATAAATACCAGATCTTCGAGGAGGGCAACTAAAATTTCAGTCTCAACAAAAAGAACAATTATTTATATATAAATCACTAACAATTTTAGAATAAAAATTTAAACTTTTAAGCTAAAGATATTCGTGTATTTATTAATTTATTAAACAAACATTTATTTGGCATTGAGGTTTAAAAAGATTAGTCCTATTCCAGGAAGGCAACGGATGAGAGAAAAGGCTGATTCCGTCTCCTTGTGTTAAGAGACACCTGAGATTAATCCTCATTCTAAAGCCCAAATACTCTCTTATGCATGGAATTCATTCTACTCTTTCACTAACCCAGTGGGGACCCCCCTTTCCACATAGACACCCGTCAGTCTATTTACTACTTTTGATGGAAGTTTTTACCCTTCTGACTGGCCCTGGGGTTCCTTTAATCTAAACATTGTAAGACATGGGGGTCATGTGATGAAATTTAGCCCTGATTCCATATATCCCATATGGACAATCTTGTAATGAAGGGTGGTGGCATGGCTCTCCAATTCATTTTTGTTTCCAGTGAGGGCGGGCACCACTGTACCTCCTTCATCATTGTGCTCCAGAACTTAGAATACTGTAGGTGCTAAATGAATATTTGTTAAAGAAATAAATGAACTCTTAAAACTAATGAAATGATAAGACACACTTATGTCAAGATCAAATAGTTTATCTGATTTTATATGGATTGTTATCCTGGTCGTCCTCTTCCAATCTTGCCTTTCTCTTTTCCCAAAGCACTTGTTTGAGGTTGTTTAGAACCCTTCTCATGATTTGACTTATGTAACTGCTATTTATGAGACTATTTTCCTGATTAGGCTGTGATTTCTTGAGGGCAAAGAATGCAGCCTCCTTTCTCTATTTATACAGCTGGTACCTAGGAGAATGCTTCTCATGGGGTAATGCTCAATAAATATTAGAAGGAATTGTTCTGACTGGTGTGTAGGTGTATATTACAGTTGACCGAATTGAGGCCCCTAATTATAAGGAACACAAGAATACCTAGGCATAATGCTAGCCAGTTTCCACATATTATTTCATTAAACATCAAAACAACTCTCTTAAGTAGGTCTCATTAAACTTAGTGCAGCTTTGGAAACTCAAGATTCAGAGAGGTAAAGCAATTTGACTCAAGTTGAGTAAACAGTGGCAGAATGAGAATTCAAATACAAGTCTTTCCATCTCTACTGTCAATGCCTCTTCTATTATATTATGCTTTGTGCTTTCTCTGAATTTTCCCTCCAGATGCTTAGGATAGAACTAAACCATATTTCATTTTTTAAATATATAGACTATATCCTAGGTACTCAATTTAGTATTTCCAAAATTTCTTGCATAAAGTTTTATCAAGAGCTAAATTTATCATTTAATCAATTTTTTGATGTCATTAGTAATGATACTACATTCCTTAGCAAGTTGAGCTTTTTGTTTTTTGTTTTGTTTTATTTGTTTGTTTGTTTGTTTGTTTGTTTAGAGTTTTTTGTCTGATTGACTCAATGAGGAACTTTTTCCTTATTTATATTTCCCTCTTTTCAATTTCAGGTCATTATCAATCCAGCCTTTCCTTGCTGTTCCTAATAAACTTCTTAGAGTTCACTTCCTAGTCATCTTTTCTAAGGCCACATTTGCTAAGATGGATAATCATTTCTCATGAATAATGCTCTATCCTTTTAAATTTTAAGTTCTTTTGGTTGCCCTCCATCCTACCTCTGTGGTTTCAGTGATGTTCTTTTAAGAGAATAATATGGTGATCAGACATGTACCTACCATACTATTCTAAACATAGTTTCATTTCCATTATGACCTGCCAAAATGACTTGGTTGATTTAGAATCCATGCTGTGACTATAGTCATCTTCTCTTTCTTAAATGTTTCTAACCAGACTTTGTCACTCTATTTTTACCAAGATATTTTATAGTGAGAATTTTAATATATTAAAACACTTGCACAATCATTTTCCCCTGTCATTTTCTTAAGCCAGAGTCTATATTGTACTTTAGTTTTGCTTCTGGCCTCTATGATTGTTTTCTATCCCTGTACTCATTACTGTTATGTGGGATCATGACAGTCATTTGGAATCCCATAAACCGATTATACAAAACATGATTATGTTTGCTCTGCTCCTCAGTATTTTCTAATTCTTAGCTAAAAGTCTGTATTATAAACAGATTTAGATGTTCTGAAAAAACTCCTTACCTAAGGTCATTTCTACACTACTAAAAAGATATTTATGCAAACACTTGAGTACTCATCTAATTTCCATGAATATTTTGTAATTTTTTAATCCATTTTCTTTGTTTAAGTTTCATATGCTCTTTTACATTTAATTAATTTTTTTTATTTTTAAGTAATCTTTATGCCCAATGTGGAGCCTGAACTTATAACCTGGAGATCAGTAGTCACATTCTCTACTGACTGAGTCACCCAGGTGCAAGTGTGATATACTTTTCTAAAACACAAAAGAAATTTCTTTGAATTTAATCTTTTGTCCCCTATTGTACCTTTGCCTTTAAATTTACTACAGTCTCAGTTATTTTTTCACATACCTGTGAAAAAATTAGACACCTGCAGTGTCCAATATAGTTGCATGTGGTTCTACAATTTAAATGGATTAAAATTAAATAAAATTAAATTCTTTAATTGCACTGACCACAAGTCAAATGTTCCACATGTGCTTACTGTCTTATGTTGGACAGTGCGGGCTATAGAGGAAACCCACCAACACAGAAAGTTCTAGTAGGCAGTACTGCCCTAAGGAATACATAAATACCAAAAAGGACTATCTCTGTCTCTGAATTTCTCTCTCTTAGTACCCTGCTATTACACAGCAATCAATAAATGTTTATTCAATTTACTTGTTCTAGAATAATTAATATTTAGAGTTAGTAAGGTTGGATACTTTAGATATCACTCAGTGTAATCCTACCACTTTAGAGATGATGGTGTTCAACTCAGAGGTGTTAATTTATTTCCTCAAAGTAAACCCAAAACATGGACATTGGTCTCCTAATTTCAAATTCACACTGCTCCTTCTACTAATTCACTCTGAATTCTTGATGAATTCATGAACTATATGAACCTCATGCTCATATCAAAAATCACAGGCCCACTCACCCGAAAAATATGATAGCAGATTTGAGACATAGAATAAAGTAAAATCACAAACATCTCTGAGATGCAGCCATATTTGACATTATATTAAAATTTTTTGAATGTATGGACATGTGCATTATTGTTACTGTTCATTGAGAGGTATATATTTGCAGATGGAGGGGGGGGACACATGTATTTATTCATTCAGCAACCATTTACTGAGCATCTGCTATGTGATTGGCAATGAATATATAATTATCAGCAGAGCATGTGGCTAGGCCAAAACTAGCAGTTACCAGACTGTGGAAACAGCGGACTTCTAACTAGAAATTGCAAAGAAGACTGTAAATACTGCAACAGAAGCCAATACAGAATTATGTAAAAAGAATTCTAAAGCTCATCCATGGAGAATGTCAGAAAAAGCTTATTGGAAGGATCCTATATTCATCCATTTCTTCAACCAGTAATGAATTAACACCGAGTAATTGTATCGATATGTTAAGGAAACACAAAGATGAGGAAGCCAAGACCCTAGCTGCTTGAATCCTCAATCCAGCCTAAGAGCCCGCCTTGCAGAATATGCACAGTGTCAGAAAGAGCAAAGATCCCTAAGGGGTCTAACCCTTATGATAAAACCCACTGTGACCATCATTTATCTCTCACTGACCTGGGCTATCCATCTCCATAACCATACAGTGAGAGGGGTGGATGAAAATAGGTAAGTCAAAGATGCCACTGAGTCACTGCTAATCTTTAGAAACAAAATGGTACTTCTTTTTTTTACGTTTTTGGTTTTATTTATTCTGGGGGGAGGGGGCATCTAGGGGAGGGGCAGAGAGAGAGGAAGAGAGACAGAATCCCAAGCAGGCTCTGCACTGTTAGCACTGAGCCTGATGTGAGGCTCAAACTCAGGAAACATGACATCAAGCCCTGAGCCAAAACCAAGAGTCGGTTGCTTAACCTACTGAGCCACCCAGGCACCCCACAAAGTGGGACCTGTGATGCAATGGGCAGCACTATTGTTTTAAAAGTTCTTTATTTTATTCTCAGCAGCAATAATGTATATGAATACTAACAGGATCTTGTGATACCTGTAAAACAAGGAATTTGGAACATAAGTGATAAGCATTATGTGATTATTACATTAAATTATTATTCAGTGTAGCAATATTTTATGCTTTTTAAAAATGCAGCAGTAACCCATTTAAAGATTTTATAGCAAGGTGATAAGGACAGTGTTCTAAGTTGACTCTGGTATCACTAAATTATGCATTACCAAATGTTTGGTAATTGTCAATTACTTAAATCCTAGACTGGGTCTTTCCACTAGTTTTCAAGGTGACTTCTTTTTGTTTCTGTTTTAATACCTATAAATCAAGGTAGGAGATTCTGAAATGATATTTGCTGCCTACTTTTTTGAAAGGTTTTTTGATGATTGGTGGGTTAATATCTATAAGCATACTGCAATAATTGCATATGAAAGAGGAAAAGACTTCAGAAGATTTAGGCTTTCCTAGGGAGTTTTTTTCCTGGAAGTGTGTGTGTGTGTGTGTGTGTGTGTGTGTGTGTGTGCGCGCGCATGCATGCATTTTTCAAATTCAAGAATATATTAGCACCCTTCAGCCCTCTGGTAAGATGTTGTCCTCAATGAGTTATCAAAAGTATTCACTAAAAATTATACTATTTGTTACTTCCTTCAGAATTCTAGTGAGTAATGCATTTAAACTAATGCTCTGTCAAATTTAATAGTTGTAATTGCCTAATTATCTGCTCTAGTGTGATGGTGAAGCCTTTTAACATCTCACTTCCCCCAAAGGAGAATGCATTGCAGTTTCTAGAATACTACCTTCCTCTTCTTTGGGGAATACTCAAGCAAATAATTCATTTTGCTCTCAGCTAAATAAACCTTATCCTCTTCCTCAATAGCTGGTTTTTTGCTTGTTGTTTTTTGTTTTTCATTGTACGTCTTTGCCTCTTTTCTTAGGTCTCAGGTATACAAAATGTTTCTAAGTGGATTAGTATTCATATTCATAAAATGTACTTCCTTTGATGTTCATTGGCATTGTCAATAACTTTTATGGTATTTCTTCCTAGAGGGCCATTTTCATCTTTACCTTCTTCAGCATTACATGTCCAGAATCATGTCTTTCATTTTCTTAATAATTAACACTCTTCTTATCAACTTCTAAAGATTTATATTACTTCACACAATACAATTAATTACCAGACATGACCAGATGACCTTTGCACTAAGATAAATCAATTTTTAAGTGAGTTTATTTTTATTTGCTTGTTTCAACTTTTCCACAATTTTTAGCTCAGTGAACTTAGTTTCTAATTGTAACATGCGAAGTACATTTTCATGATGTTAATTTTCACCTCTGACCTTAAAACTGGGACTCTGAACTTGATCTTTTAATACATAATCCATTTGGGGATCCAAGGTAGTATGTGCAACAATAAGACAAAGATGTGATTGACACACAAAGATGCCACCATGCACAGAGGATGCAGAGTGTCTCTTTAAATAAAGGATGTGGAAAATTACAGAGACATGTCCATAAAGCTAGGAGTAGCAAAGGGTGTGTCCAGATAGGTATAGAGCTCCCCAGGTATTCCAAAGCTCTACACAGTAAAGTAGAAACTTCTAACAGCAGGTCTTCCCTATCATCAAGCAAAAGCCGGTCACTAGTGCAAAAGTCCAAAACGCCTGAGTGTTAGCTGCTCAAGAAGGTGATGCCAAGGTCAGTGGCTGGGCGAGTTCACTTAGGCCCAAACTCAGACTGATTTAAAGTCTTCTGCAGTCATTTAACCTCAATTTTATATTTTTAGAGGGTCAATTCAGTATGTAAATTCTTTTACTTGTTAAGCAGATATTAACATCAACTCAAGTCACCCAATTTGGACAGTATTTGATCATTTAAACAAATACAGGCATACCTAAGAGATATTGTAGGTTTGGTTCCAACCATTGCAATAAAGCAAACATGGCAATAAAGCTAGTCAAATGAATTTCTTGGTTTCCCACTTCATATAAAAATTAGGTTTATACTATAGTCTATTAAGTGTGTAGTAGCATGACGCCTACAGAAACAATGTAAGTGCCTTAAGTAAAAAATAGTTTATTGCTAAAAAATGCCAACCATCACCTGAGCTTTCAGCACATGGTAAATCTTTTACTTGTGGAGGGTCTTGCCTTTGATGTTGATGGCTGCTGGTTGACCATGGTGGTGGTTGCCAAAGGTAGGGATGGCTGTGGCAACTTTTTAAAATAAGGCATCAATTGACTCCTCCTGTCCCAAACAATTTCTCTGTAGCATGTGATGCTGTTTGATAGCATTTTGCACACAGTAGCACTTCTCTCACAATTAGAGTCAATCCTCTCAAACCCTGATACTGCTTTATCAATGAAATTTATGTAATATAAATCCTTTGTTACCTTTGTTATAAATCTTTGTTTCAACAATCTTTACAGTGCCTACACCACAAGTCAATTTCATCTCAAGAAACCACTTTTTTTGCTCATCCATAAGAAGCAACTCCTCATCCATGAAAATGTGATTATGAGATTGCAGCCATTCAGTCACATGTTCAGGCTCCACTTCTGATTCTATTTCTCTTGCTCTTTCCACAACATCTGCAGTTACTGCCTCCACTGAAGTCTGGAACCCTCAAAATCATCCATGAGGGTTGGAGTCAACTTCTTCCAAAATCCTGTTAATGTTGACATTTTGACTTCTTCCCATGAATCATAAGTGTTCTTAATGGCATCGAGAACAGCGAATCTTTTCCAGAAAGTTTTCAATTTACTTTACCCAGATCCATCAAAGGCATCACTGTCGATGGCAGCTATAACCTCAGGAGATCTGTATCTTAAATAATAAGACTTTGAAAGTCAAAAATACTCCTTGGTCGCAGAAAGTATATTATGACAGCAGGCATGAAAACAGCACTAATATCTTTGTTCATATCCATCAGAGCTGCTGAGTGCCCAGTTGCATTGTCAATGAGCAGTAATATTTTGAAAGAAGTCTTTTTTTTTTTGAGCAGTAGGTTTCAACAGTAGGCTTAAAATATTGAGTAAACCATGTTGTAAACAAATGTGCTGTCAGCTAGGCATTATTTTCCATTTCTAGCACACAGAGTAGATTTAGCATACTTTTCAGAATGGCCAATGAAAAGGGACTCCAACTTGAATTTTTAAAATTATTTTATTTATTTTTGAGAGAGTGCGAGCAGGGGAAGGGCACAGAGAGAGGGGGACAGAGGATCAGAAGAGGGCTCTGCACTGACAGTAGTGAGCCCAATGTAGGCCTTGAACTCACAAATCTTGAGATCATGACCTAAGTCAAAGTCTAACACTCAAACAGCTGAGCCACCCAGGCACCCAAAGTGACACCAACTTAAAGTTATCAGCTGCATTCACTCATAACAATAGTCAATTAGCTCTTTGCAATTATAAAGCCAGGCATTGATTTCTCTCCAGCTATGAAAGTCCTAGATGACATCATATTCCAATATAAGGCTATTTTGTTTACACTGAAAATCTGTTGTTTAGTGTAGCCATCTGCATTAATCAGCATAACTAGAACTAAATAGTTGCTGCAGCTTCTACATTTAAATAAATGTAAGAATTCAATATCTTTCTGTTCTATCAATCTCATTTATTAAAGAAAAAACAATATAAGATGAAAAAAATATCATCAAACTGGCATTAAGAACCAGCACAGAATTTAGAAAACATTACCCCAAAGATCAAGCAAATTATTTCAATAGGTAACATTTTCAGCACAGTACTGCCTGGTCTCCACATACACCAATTCTTAAAAGACACTAATACACTTAGAATATAGCACACTTTAACTGATGTTCTATATTTATGTCTTTCAGGTAATTCTCAATACCCTTTTGTTTTTATTTATGCAGGACAGGGGCAGAGACGGGGCGGGGGGGGGTAGGGGGGAGAGAAGCACTACCAGGCTCCATGCTGTTACTGAAGAGCCCAACATGGAGCTCAAAATCATGAACCATAAGATCATGACGTGAGTAGAAATCAAGAATTGGAGGCTTAACCACCCAGGCATGCCTCAATACTCTTTAAATATTTTCCAGAAATTTTTGAACAACCCCAGAGATTTTATTTTCACTTAAAATGATCAGAATAAATTCAGCTTTTGTGAAAATATACAAAATGTGAATAAAGAAACACATATACTCTGACGTTTTTGCATTTTGTGGTAATTACATAATCATCATGGGGAAAAAAAGCAGATGAAAATCTGTAGAGAAAGTGTCTCCTTAGGGCTATAGGATTCCTACAGATTAAAGGTATCACAATGAACTCAGCACCAAAAACTACCGAGAATACAGAGCAATAAACCACCTCAAATATAAAACAGCAACAGATTTAGATTCCTCCAAGGACATCAGATATTGGAATTGTAAAATACAGACAAAGAAACACAGGATGTGACTGTAAAGATCAAGGAAAAAGAAACTATATAAATAAGAAAATTTGGGGAATAAGATATATAATCAAAGTTGTAAAATAAAGCCTAGTTTTAAAAAGAGGAGACACCCACCAGGTGAAGAATATTGCAAAATACATAATTGACGAAGACTTCATATATGGAACAGAAAATTTAACCAAGAGATCACGATAAGCAAGTGACTATAGGAAAATATAAGGGTTAATTGGCATTTGAAAAACTACTCAACTGCTCAAGAAATAAGAGAAACAAAATTCAAATAATAATAAAAATAGGGGCGCATGGGTGACTCAGCCAGTTAAGCGATCAGCTTTGGCTCAGGTCATGATCTCACGTTTTGTGGATTCGAGCCCCACATCAGGCTCTGTGCTGACAGCTGGCTCAGAGCCTGAAGCCTGCTTCAGATTCTGTATTTCCTTCTCTCTCTGACCCTCCCCCGCTTGCACTCTGTCTGTTTCTCTCAAAAATAAATAAACATTAAAAAAATTTTTTAAAAAACAAGGGCTGATCAGAATGAGGAAATTTGAACTTTCTGCTGCTGTGTTTGCTGCTATTGGGCTGTTCACTGATGCAGTCATTTTGGAAAACAACTTGGTGGTAGTTAAATTAAACATGCCTGTATATTAAAACCTATTAAGTTAATTCCTGTGAATGTGCTCCAAAGATACACACACATAGGTGCACAAGCAGACATAAACATGAATGAGCATAATAAATGCTTATTTGGAGGGAAGGGTGGGAGTAATACTTTGTGCTTCAGGAGATTTTGCTCTTTCACTCTTATCTTCCTTATTTCCTTCCTTTTCCCCTTTCCCCCTCTCTACCTTCCTTACCTCCCCTTCCTTCCTCTTCTCTGGCCCCTCTCTTCTATTCTCCCTCCCTTTACTCTTAAGTTGTCTGCTCTATATCTTGTGCACAACTAAGCCATGCTGTTTGATTAGTTGTTTAACTTTTAGTATCAGAGTACTTGTTTTATCTGCCTCCCTTCCTCAGTAGATTGTAAGCTTCTGGAAGAGATTGTATGACACCAACTTTGCACAGACATTGCCTAGGCATAGTGTCCGGTGCCCAGTGGGGTGCCAGTGTGTAAATGTACAATGTACAGATGCACAGTAGTTCTTTATGTAATACAAAATTGTTTTAATAATGTGGCATGTTTATGCACGTGATTAAAAATATTAGAAAGTAACAGAGAGCTTCATTTATGAAAGGTTTTACTTTCAAATACATGTTTCTTTGACTCTAACGCCAGTTAAGGGCAACTACAAGGTCCCCTTAACTTCAGACTATGATTGAATAGTATCAACACTTGATTTCATGAAGCATTAATGTTGAACTTTTTAAATATAAAAAGCCATATCTGTAAACCATTATAAGAACTTTGGTCTCTTTTACACAATTTCCTTTATGTTTCAGAAATAGGAATCACTTAGCCAGGTGATCAACCTAATAAAGAGAGAGCTTTTTCTTCTTTCCCACTGACAGCCCAAGCAAAGCAATAGCCAAACTTCAGAATATAAGCTATTTAAATTGGAATATCTTTGGTTCAAAAGTGTCCCCAATAAGTAGAATGAAAATCATTTCAAAATTTGTTGTGTGCTTTGACAATATCTAGTTTCAGGCAAAACAAATATGGAAGACTTCTAAAATCTGTAAGCCTGAATTAAAAAAAGAGCTGGCATGAAGCCTATAAAATAAATTGTGGTACTCATAAGAAAGGCAATATATGAAACCTCCTTAGATTCTGAAATAATAAGGATATCTAAACACCTAGGTGGCTCAGTCAGTTAAGCATCTGTCTCTTGCTTTCAGCTCAGGTCACGATCTCATGTGTTTGAGTCCCAAGTCCAACTCTGTCCTCATGATGGGGAACCTGTTTGGGATTTTCTCTCTCTGCCCCTCCCCCTCTTAGACATGCACATACTTGCTCTCTCTCTCTCTCTCTCTCTCTCTCTCTCTCTCTCTCTCTCCCTCCCTCTCTCAAAATACACAAACTTCAAAATAAAATAGAATGCAGCATTTTCTTACAATGGTTTTCAGTTCTGTCTCATGGAAAACATATATAAGATTTTGTTAGTACATTTAGTAAACACATACTTCCAATAAGAGTAAGCTTTAAAACATTTCAAAAATAGAACTCAGTATTTTCTCCCTTTCCAGAAGTTAACATTAGTATGACTGCTTCATCTTTCTTTTTTTTCTACATGGTATAGGTAACTAGGATAACCCATGATGTGGTCTTCAACTATTAGTCTAAAGGAGAGAGACAGAGAAGGGTAGGGGAGAGCGAGCGAGCGAGAGAGAGAGAGAGAGAGAGAGAGAAAGGATAATCTAATCACAAATTTGGGATATGGACCCCAACAGGACTGAATCCAGAACTTAAGTCCATGATGTACTGGTTGTATAACCTTGAACTTCATTTTCCTTATGTGTAACAGAGAACATAATACCTACCTAGGTAATAATTATATAATAAGGATTAATTGAGAAAAACCATGTAAATTAGCACAAATGCTTGGCACTTAGGTAGCTATTGATAAATATCACTACCATATAACTTTGTCATTCCTACCAAATAAGGAGTAAATTGAGAGTATGGAGCCTCAATTGTTTATATTTTGTAGTCTCAATGTACTAGTAATACAGCCCCTTAACATATAGTCAGTATTTAATAAAAGTTTGGTGAATAACTACTTTTAAATTGACACTCTCATAAATTTTATCTTGTAGCAAGTTATTTAAATATGATTCAACATTAAGTTATATTCTAAGTGGGAGAAAAAAGATATCTGAAACTTTGCATTTGGATATCTGATACACTGTCATACAATCGTTTACAGTTTTCGAGCCTGTGAGAAAACTTGTCACAGTGGAAGGAGCAAGAGTCTTCAGAATTATATTCTAATTGCTGAAGGAACTTAAGTTCTTCAAAGTCTCTGGACCTAAGTTTTCTCATCTTTGACTGCTGTGTATTCCCCAGGTGTGAGATTGATTAAATGGGACAAAACCTATAAAGTAGATAATCTAGTACTTGGCACAAAGTATTTGCTCAACATATGTCATTATATCTCCCCATACTCCCACCATCTCTCAGTCTATCTTATCATTTAGAAAACAACCCATCTTTACAACATATAAAAGCTGTCTGTAATAGGGAAACTCAACCAGTGTACAGTAAGTTAGACAGAAAGAAGTCTTAATTGAGTTGAATGAATCTTTCTGGAAGTAATCAGAAAATGAAGGGATATAATTCAATGACTCTCATATTTACATTTCATTCCATAGTGATCCAGATTAGTATATCCAGCTGTCTGTTTGCCAGCTCTATTTGGAAAACTCACTGGCACATCAAGTACAAAAAATCCATGTCCTAAAATCCTCAAAACCTGGCCTTTCCCCAGTGCATTCTATTTTAGGGAATAGGAAGATATGCAATCCAAAAGTGTAAAGTAATATTTTACAACCACCACTAACCCCTGCTTCTCCAGTTACTCCCTCCACCACCAGTATCTTATAACCCATTGAGCTTTCCCTCTAAATAGCTCTTGAATATGTCTACTTCTCTTCATCTCCATCACCTTTAACTTTGCCCAAGCTTTTATAACTACACACCGAGAAAAATACAATAGCCTCTTATCTAATCTACTTATATTCACTCTTATCCTTTTCCACTTTATTCCCCAAAATTGTAGTGATCTCAAAAACAACTAACAACAACCAAAGTCCACTGCATGACATCTTTGTTTAAAACACTGAAGCTGCACCCACTGACATGATCCACAAACGCTCGCGTTGCCTATCTAGGCCAGGCTTAACTCCCCAGCAACATCTTCTACCCCTCACTGGCATCCTCCCTCACCCTGCTCTATACACTCAAGTTTCCAAAGGTACCATGCACTTTCTTGCCTCCAGGACTTGGCACATCTATTCCTTCTACCTGCAAGACTCTTCTTACTTCTCCCACATCTACCCTCCACCTGATTAAATCCTACTCAGTCTTCAGAGTTTTTGCTTCAACCGTACATTCCCCAGAAAAGCCTCTTCTGACTTGCCAGAGTAGATCTGTTCGCTGCTGTTTTTCCAAGTCCTTCTACTTTTCTTTTGTAGCCTTATCACAGTCTCTACTTACATTTTTGTGTGTATTTGATTAATTTTCCTTTTCCATTTTAGACCCTAAGCTTTTTAAGACTTTTTGGCCCACTGCTGCATTCTCATTAGGCTCACCACTACAGGCATATCACAGGTACTCAATAGCTACACAATAAGTTAATGGACAGATGAATATAAACTAAGCTAAGGTCATCACTACTCTTAATTCATTCATTCCTGAGCCCATCCTTCCCAGCCCAACAAACATGGGTGATTTTTGTTTGCTTGACTTTTGTTACTCAGAGAAGAAAAAACAAGAGCAGAACATTGAAGAACTGAAGCATATGGAAGACAGTGGGTATCTTCTGCTGAAGTCGATCTACAGGTGGTTATAACTATAGCTTTCAGGGAAAACAAAGGGTAAGGCAAGGAGTGTGTTTTGGCCTTTAATAGTAGATTTTCTCTGTTTTTCTATTTTATTTTTGGTACTAAAGATTGGACTGAGAAATAGGCTGGGACTCAAAGCACAAATAGATAGCCAAGACTCTGTCTTCTACTAGAAAGGAAAAACAAAAAAACAAAAACAAAAACAAAACAAAGACAAGAATCTGTTTCCTATTATTCAGAAGTCAAGGAAGCTCCATACGAGCTTTTCTTATAAATTGTGGAGATTTAAGGTCAGCTATAAAGAGCTAAGAAGCCAGTCTGGCTGTTTAGAATTGAAATGGCAATGATGAAATATATTTCATCTCAGGAGTCAGTTCTGAACGATTAAGAGCAGCTTTGTAGAGATCTATGTTGCTGAGAATTCTGACACAACATCTGAGTCAAAGAGCCAAGAGTGCTATGATCAATTAGTGATGTGAGTCAGGCTTTGGATGGGTAGTGGTGGAATGCAAGTTAGGTATTAGCATTTACTCTTCAGAAACCAGAAAGTTGATAGGAAGATGATATGGGGGACTGAATTAGCATTCCATTCATTCCCATTACAGGATTAAGAAATTCATTTGGAGCTCAGTATCCATTCCCTACCCAGGCCAAACATGCTGTCCATCATTCCTGATTAATAATTTGGAAATTGGCCGGAGAACTGTAGATATAGAAATGCTAAGTGGTTTCACCACCCAAGATATTTATGAAAACTCATGACAGAGTTGGAAAAAATTTTATTCCAGTGCCTTATCTTAATCAATATGGTCTCATTTTAAATTCATAACCTGTGATGTAAAAATACCTGAACGTGTTTAATGAGATCAATTAAATATTTAGCTTGACATTGTCAACAGGAAATGGAACACTTGCATGGAAATAAGCACTGCTACCTTTACTATTCTAAGTAATACACTGTTCTGCAGTTCAATTTTCTGGTCACACTTATGCCACAGTAAATGTCTCTGGAGATAATATCAAGTCTGGCTACCCTTAGGGGAAGATGAAGAGTGAGTATGCCTAGTTTGCATTATTTACTTTTTTTTTTTAATTGTGAAATCCAAGCTCAGAGTTCCTTATCAGTGTTTGTTGAAATATACATTAAGGGGTTTACTGAAATATATCTACTTCTACCCTCAGTTGTCACTGTGACATTAAGTATGTAATGACTGTCTATAGATTCTCTGTGTCAACCCAGAAAGCACATACATATTGTCTATAAACACATTTTCTCCCATCTGCTGCTGTTGTCTTACCTCTGCTTTAAAATACGTAAGTTGATCAGAGTTGTGTGGGTGGAGTAATATCTGCAGTGCCAAATCACCTACAATCTGTAATATATCACCTGTGTCTCTGGGGGTCCAACTCACTAATTACTTCTCTAGAAATATATAAGAGGTCACCTGCCTGCTACCTTTCATCATTACTTACCCACCAACAAGACTGCTAAAATGGTTATAAAGATATGAAGAGACAATGAGTGTGGGGCATTTATAAAACCTGGAAACCAACTTCATTGGTAAGAGCCCCAATCAAACTCCAGGTATATATAGTAAATGAGGCAGGGAGCAATCTGAAAAACAAGATAGTGGGAAAAAAGAGACCAACAGGGAGAAGAAGGAGGTTTGCACCACTCCTTAAAAGTGGATTGAAATATAAAAATATAAAATATAAAATAAAACTATATATACCTACTAGGGCGCCTGGGTGGCTCAGTCGGTTAAGCATCCAACTCTTGCTTTCAGCTCAGGTCATGATCTCAGGGTTCCTGAGATGGAGGCCTGTGTCAGGCTTTGCACTGACAAAGTGGAGCTGGCTTGGGATTATCTCACCTTCTCCTCACTCATACTTTTTCCTCTCTCTCTCTCTCAAAATAAATAAACGTGTGTGTGTGTGTGTGTGTGTGTGTGTGTGTATTAGATCTTTGTATGTATATACTAAATTTATATAGACCTCCTTATAATTATTTGTAAATTTTGCAGCAAACTCTTAGCTCTCTGCTGCGTTTAAAATGATGGTATAAACACCCATGATTTATATAAACCAAGATCCTAAAATCCTTTCATATAATATGGTAAGTGCTGTTTTCTGCTTTGAGTTGGGTTGGGGGATAGAATTAAAGATGTCCATCCCTGGTTTTCAGTATCCAGAGTATTCAGACACTGAAAAACACCAGCGTGGAGCAGTCTTGTTGCCCATTCACGCTTTTGATCCATCTGTAACTATTCTAGCATCTCTCTCCCCACCCCTGGACAAAGTTCATTACAGAGCGTGGAAATGACTCCTAAACAACTGGTTCAAATGTGACCTTTCTTCGCTTTCCAGGTTTATGTGGAAGGTAATGGGGGGGGGGGGAGGGGATGGTGATAATATCATTGCTCTATTTAGGGGATATGGAGGAATTCAGATTTATGCCATATTGAAGAATAAAGATATGAAAGGTAAAAAAGGGAACATCCCTTTTCATGCTTATGAAGTTAATTTGCTCCTGAAAAAAAAAAGTTAGGCCTATTCTACCTTAAAGTTAGAAAACCAAGGCACACAGATAAAAAAATTTTCTTTGTTATCTCAGTAAGTATAAAATGCATATTAAAAAATAATCTCCAGAACTCAGAGTTAGTTTTATAGTCCTGTGGTAGTACATTTTCTCTCTGGTTCTCATATGTAAAAACTGACAAATATCTAGTTGATATATATTCGGGTGTAATCATGATTTCATGTATTTTCAAAAAGGATAATAACATGTCTAACCATTCTTTCTACAGATGAAGGAATTAGCCAAGATTTTTTGCCATTATTTCTAGGAGTGTATATGATATCACCCCGCTTATGATAACTGCTTTAAGATCTTTTAGATCAGATATGTTGTGCATTAACCTTGGACTGCCCTTTTGGCATGCTGAGTTTTCTATATTTCTCATTAACTCATGATCATCAAGATGATACCATTAATTAAGTACCCATTAGGTTCTAGGAGACATGGAAGGCCACAGCCTTCTGGTAGCTTAAAATTATCCTGAAACAAAACTAGAGAACATGGAGGATCTGGATAAACTTTTCAGACAATTTAATCAATATTTAGATTCAAGATTAGCAAAGGGCCAGCTCAATCTCAAGAGACCATAAACTGGCAAATACATGGTTATTATTCCTTCAGATGTTTATTGGTTTGCATCCAATGGTTTAATTTTTCTTCCAAAATAATTTTCTAGTCTAGATAAACAAGGTCTTATATGAAAGAAAAAACTATTGTGAAAAGAAAAAGAGAAGGTACTTTTAAGATACTCTGAAACTGAAGGGCAAGTTCATGTAATGTTGATAAGTTCAAAGATCTGGTTAAATACAGCATAGATAATCTTCATTTTTAGCATGCTTTACAGTTCTGGCAAAGAATTGTAATAAGAAGTTAATCTTTAGAAATAAGCATAGTATTTGTATCTCTAAAACATAGATAGGTTTTATAAATAGATTTAGATGAATTGATCAGATTCATATGACTAAATAATTGAACCTACATATTCTTAGTCTGTGGTCTCTTATACAACATCAGAGAATATTTTTATTTTTCCTGTCTCACATAAATTTAGACAGTAATGCTATCTATTTGTCCGAATATAAAGTCATGACTTGATGATATGCAATTGAAATGGTTTTATTCTTGAACTTATAATCAATGATGCAAGACTATCATTATTTATATCACACCCCAAATTTGACAGGGAGTGACTATATTCAGTATTATTTTGATGGTAAGTTTTCGGTGAGAGAACAAAACCTGAATTTTCTTTGAAAACAAGCTAACATGAACTTAGAGGAAAAGAAAATCTTAATTTTTTAAGCACCAGGAGTTAAGAGTACTTTGCAAAGTTTTAGGTGGTTTTTGTGAAGCAAATTTCCTGTCCTATGCTTTCCTTGCTGAAAACTGACAGAGAAGCCACAAATGGAAAGAAGGTACTCCACTAGTCCACAGTAGTTTCCCTTGTACAAATTAATATGAAGTGAACACGGAAATGGCCCTCAGTTGGCCTTCCTTTGGAGGTGCCCCTGTGAGTCTGCGCAGCCTCCCTGTATGGGTAAGTGGGTGACAAGCTTAGGGGCAGGGCAGGCATAGGAAATCCGTGATCAAGAACAAGAGTCCCCCACTCTGATTTCCCACATAAGGAAGTCTTTTCACATGTTTCTCTTTGTTTAGCTTTGGTTTTGTTTTTTGTTTTCTTTTTTCCTTTTTTCTTTTAAACAACCACAACCCAGAAGCCCTGCCTAAGGGTGTATATTGTAAACCATATGGATCGCTGAGCTTTCAGCCCCTGGCTTTCATAGCTCTCTCATCCAGGATGCTAATATTTCTATGATTCACTAACATGACAAGAACATGATATGCTGCTTCTGGCATCCTTCCTTTGGGGGGAGGAAAAAAAATCTGAATGCTGTACTTTACTAGTAAAACTTGCCAGGAAAATCAATCCATTTGATGACCCCCCCAAGGCTGTACTATCATCTCAGAGTTGAAAGTGCATCATCTGTTCCAGAAAAGGGGGTAAAAAGCAAGAGACAAAAGTTCAGTATCTGGGTCATCCCACAATGTTGAGAGGAAGCTCACGGCTCAAGTGGTCAGATAATACTCTCATGCTACTGTTTGGAACAATAACCCATAAGGATGAGACTCATATCTTTGCCTCCATCTGCTTTCCTGTCTCTGCAAAATTATAAAGTAAAGTAACAAAATATATAAAAAAATAAAAAGGAAAATATTTACTGATAGACAGTCCCCTGGTAAGAGTCTTCTAATTTCTACATCCTGCTTAGTCATGCTGTATCTGAAACACTATGTTCATTCTCTTTAACTTGTTTTTGTAAGTTATCCTTGCATTTGAAGAATATTCACCCACAGAAAACAAAAATGAGATCTTTTTCTCATACACCAAAGAAAAGAAGTAACTCTCTACTGACCTAGGATTTGTGCTGTTTGATTTCTGCCTCAAGCATCTACAATAAAATATTGAAAATGCTTAGTAGAGGTTTCAGCTCATAGGAAGACCTGAAGCACAATTTTCATTCTGGCACAAGGGCTATTTCCTAGGGAGTGAGGAACGAAATTGTGAAACAGGACTTTCTTCATGGAGGCAGTCTTCAGTGACTAATGGGCAACCCTCTTCACTCAATTATTTATGCTCTGCATAACAAACCTGCGTACAATTATTTGGGGGAGAGAAATATGCCCTGTGTTTATATGCCCTCAGGTAGGAACTACATCTCTCTACGATGCATTTTATAGCATGCTGACAATTGTTAGGGATCTTGCAGGTCAATTTTTCATGCAATGCAAGAACTACTTCCACAACATCATTGCCAAGGAGTTGTCTAGTGCCTACCGTTTGTGTTAACAAATATTTATTGAACACTAAGTTTAAGCAGCAAGCTAAGTGCATGCAAAGATTTTTCTTAATAAACCAAATACATAAATCTTGCCCTCAAGATTCTCACAGTCTAGAAAGAAAGAGACACATGTAACCAATTATAAGAACTGTGCTAAGAAAAAATAAGGTAATAATTAATCCTGAGTAGTTGAAAGAACTTATAAAAATGTTAATAATAGGATGAGATCTTAAGAATGAGTGGATGCTAACCAGATGGAGAAGAGATAAAAAGACGTTCTAAGCAAGCAAACAAACAAACAACAATGAAACTACATCTAGGGATGTAAAAATTCTGGGGATATTAAATTATGTAGACACAGTTATTTCTTTTAGGTTCTGCTCTAATATGGTAGCCACTAATAGCATATAGCTATGGACCACTCAAAGTGAATCCAAATTAAAATGTTCTTTAAGTGTAAAACATACACTAGATTTTTAAAATATTTTTAAATGACTATAAAATGTATTCTAACACATTACTGCATAACAAGTTACCCTAAATGTTGTAGTTTAAAACACTAACATTAAGTATCTCACAATTCTGTGGGTCAGGAATTTGAGAGGGATTCCTGCTTAGCAACTCTCATGGGGTAACAATGAGGACGCCAGGCAGGGCTGCAGACCCGTGAAGGCATGAATGAGGCTGGAGGACCCGCTTCCCAGAAGATCACTCGCATTGCTGTCAGCAGACCTCAGTTCCTTGCTAGCTGTTTTTTCAGGGACCTCAACTCTTTGCCACCTGAACCCTCACCATAGATAAGAGTCCCCATTTTACAGCAGCTGGCTTCCCTCCGAGTGACTCATCAAAGAGAGAAAGCAAACAAGAAGCTATAATGCCTTTGATGGGGCTCAGGACAGGCCACCCCAAAATATGCCACTTGGGCATATTGATTATTTTGAATTATAGTTACTTAAGAAATAGCTAGTGCAAGAAAGACACTCTGACCTTCCTCTGCCTCCCTGAAAGCAGGAAATAAATTCCCATGTGAAATTTACCTTCCCAGCACCTGGAGAGTAGAAAGCATCATTCTCACCAGTGATAGGGAATTCAGGACAGAGAAGGCTATATAAACAGATCTTGTTACTTCTTCAATTTGCTAACCCAAGCCCAAATTCTTTGTCCTGTCAATTCTTAACAAATGTATTGTTCTTTATCTAATATGTATAAAAGCTGCCTTCGTTGGTCACTATTTTGAGTCCCTTATTTTTATGAGCTCCCATACATACAAAACTAAATTTGTTTTTCTTCTGTTAATGTGTCTTAGGTCAATTGAACTATTAGACCAGCCAAAAACTCTGAAAGAAAAAAAGGAAACATTTTTCTTCCCTACACCTTTTATGCCTTAGTCTCTGAAGTCGAACACCATCATCTCTGCTTTATTCTATCCAGTGGAAACTATTCATTAAGTCCAGTCCACACTCAAGCAAAGAGCCATTTGGCTCTATGCCCTTGCAGGGAAGAGATGCATTGAACACAGTCCACCTTTTGGTTACAAACTATTTATATTCTTCCCACATGCAAAATATGTATACTCTTTCACCAGAGTCCCCAAAGTTCATCCTTTCATAGTATCAGTTTCAATTTAGGCTCTTGTCTTCTAGATCATGTGTGGATGCAGATTGAGTTATGTGGGGATGCCTTAAGTACAGCTCGTCAGGGACAGTTCCCCTTTATCAGAAGACTGTGAGCAGAAAAGACAAACTATATGGCCCCAACACATGTAATGTACAATGGTGGGGCAGGCATAATTTCACCATGACAGACATTCCTCTTTAGAAAGAGGGAAGATGCATAAAGAAGTCATGAGTCTACGACATTCCTAAAATTGAGCGAGGCATATGTTGGATGTGTCCTGACTTGGTCCCATTCCTTCCCAGAAATCACTGTCCGTGGCTTTCAGCTTTACTCTCAGGCTTCTCGGCTCTACCCTCTGACTCATCCTTCCTTTTCCAAGAAAGAGACCTGTGTTTTCAGTCATGTAGATTTCTGTCTCCTACCAATCTGGAGGATTCCGGGGGTTGAAAGCTCTCTATTTATTTCATATTATCTCTGTAACTTTTCCTCCAAGTTGTCAATGTTTCCATGAATATATTTGTCTTTAAAACTTTGTGTATCTCTTGTGATTCTTCTTAGCACTTTTTCCATTAGACAAAAGTCACAGTCCCTGATGCCCTTCAAAATGAGTCTTTTTAATTTCTCTTTTAATTTCAATTGTTTAGTTAAATTCTCATTAGTTAACATACACAGTAAAATTGGCTTAAGGTGTAGAATTTAGTGATTCATCACTTGCATATAACACTCAGAGCTCTTCACAAGTGCCCTCCTGAATACCCATCACCCATTTAGCCCATACCCACCCACCTCCCATCCATCAACCCTCAGATCATTCTTTATAGTTAAGAGTCTCTCATGGTTTGCTTCCTTCTCTCTTTTTTTCCCTTTCCCCTTTGTCTATCTGTTTTGTTTCTTAAATTCCACATATGAGTGAAATCATATGGTATTTGTCTTTCTCTGACAGACCTATTTCATTTGCATAATACAGTCTAGTTTCATCGACATTAATGCAAATGGCAAGATTTCATTCTTTTTCTGACTAATATTCAGTTGTATATGTATACCACATCTTTTATATTCATCAGTCAATGGACATTTGGGCTCTTTCCATACTTTAGCTATTTTTGATAGTTCTGTTATGAACGTCAGGGTACATGTGCCCATTTGAATCAGCATATTTGTGCCCTTTGGGCAAATACTTAACAATGCTATTGCTGAATCTCAGTGTAATTCTATTTTTAACTTTTTGAGGAAACTCTATACTGTTTTCCAGAGTAGCTGCACCAGTTTCAATTCATAATGAGTCCTTTCTATGTTGAGTTTCTCCTGAGATGGCTGAGGGACAAGATCCCTCAGTGTTAGAAGCTGTACAGTTGGAGAAGTTCCAGGTACACCCAGAAGCCTGTGAGAGGGACTTTCATCTGGAGTGAAAGGCACTGCCCTCTGAGGCAATACCTGTGATCTTTCTGAGGTCTTCACAAAGTACTTCACAGTCTCATCCACATCATCCTTGAACCATATATTTTCTTGACAGTATCCTGGATTTTATCTCTGCTTATAAGATCTTTCTTAAATTTTCACAGCATTCACCATCACAGTAGGCTAGGAGTTTTCAAAAGCATCAAGTTCTTGTTCCTTTCTCCTTAATAGTCACTCCATTTTTTTTCTTTCCTGCTCACTTTACTGTAAGCAGCAAGAACAATCCAGTTTCCATCTTTACTACTTTGCTTGAAAATCCCCTTAGCTAGATCACTTAACTCATTGGGCACATTTTCTTCTTTCCAGGTTACTATAAGCAATAGTATTGATAAGCTTCCTGACATTATATAACAAGACTTTCCTCAGTTTCCTTTAGGCCCTCATTCATGGCTTCTCAAAGAATAACATGTTTTTAAAAACAGACTTGACAAGGCTCTCTAAGCTTCTGGTAACACTGTCCTTAAAGACATTCCAGCTCCTGTCCACTGCCTGTTTCCACAACCACTCCTATACTTCTGGTTTTATTACAACAGCACTCCTCTGGCAAGTACCCACATCTACATTCGTTTAAACTTTTGCATAGCAAATGACTGAGAAATTCTGGATCTATAAACAACAGACATATATTATTTTGCACAGTCTTGGAGGGTCAGGAAGACAGAAGTGGATTAGTTGTGTGGTTCTGACTCGGTTTCTCTTATGACTTGGCAATAAAGCTATCAGCTGGGTGGTTGTCATCTGAAGCTTGACTGTGGCTGGACAATCTGCTCCATGATGGGTCACCTCTGCAACTATTGGAAGGAGACCTCAGCTCCCCCCTGGGTGTTGCCAAAAGCTTCAATTCCTCTCTATACAGGCTTCCCCAGGGGCCTGGCTAAGTACCCTCTTAATGTGGCAGCTGACTTCTCCCAGAATGAATGATGCAAGACAGAACATGGCAAAGACACAGGCCATTTAATATGCCCACCTGAGAGGTGACATACCATCTCCAAACTCTGTTGGTCATCCCAACCAACCCTGATACAACATGAAAGGGAATTACACAGAGGTAATTCTAAAGCCATTGATCTTGGCAAAGATCAATAAGGGTCATATTGGAAGCTGTATGTAATTATGGATTTCTAATATTGACTATAAGGGGGCGCCTGGGTGGCTCAGTCAGTCAAGCATCCAACTTCAGCTCAGGTCACAATCTTGTGGTTTGTGAGTTCGAGCCCGGTGTCAGGCTCTGTACTGATAGCTCAGAGCCGGAAGCATGGCTCGGATTCTATTTCTCCCCCTCTCTCTGCCCCTCCCCAGCTCATGCTCTGTTTTTCTCTGTCTCTCAATAATATATAAACATTAAGAAAGTTAAAAAAATATTGGCTATATGATGTGTATCACTTATATTACTTATATATTTAATAAAATGTATTTAAATATAAATATAAAACTTATAATATGAATAGAATAAGTTCTATATATCAATGTATGTTAATTATATAAATCTAATGGATTACAAACCATTTTCACCTGTTTATATTTACTTTTATATTACTGTGGCTACCAAATGATTCAAAGTTACATATCTGGCTCATATGATATTTCCACACACAGCACTGTCCTAGAGGAAACATAAAAGAGAAAAAATAAGATTGGAAGTAAAAAAAACAGAAGACAAATTGAGAAGGATCCCAAATCTTCTCTTAGAACATTTGGGTTCTCTTCTTTAAACAGTAAAGAGACCTTGTTGAGCAGGGAAGAGACATTATCAGAGACATGTTTCAGTGTGATTACATCGAACGGCAGGGTGTTAGATGGATTAGACCAGAGGAGACACTGGAGATAGATGGAAAAGACAGTGAATCACACTGCCGAAAGAAAAATCAGAGTTGAGAGAATACAACTTTTTAAAGTTATATCCTTAGGGATCATAGTTGAAAGTTTGCAAAGATGACTCCAGGGTGGTCGATTCTTAAAGAAAATTTTCCTTTAGGAAGATCAGTGGGTGAAGAGAAGCCAAAGAAGGACAAGGAAGGAACAGACAAAAGGAGTGATCAGAGAAGATAGTAAATGAACTTCCTCGGTCCTCCGTGAGGTTGTAATTGTGGATTCTGGATTTCATTTTTGGTGATCTCAAAGGCTCTAGAGGAATACCAAAGCAGCCTAGAGCAATTGCTATCCAGGATGATTTTTTTTTCTCCACCCAGTAAACACAGCTTTTAAAACAGTAGGGCTTTGTTATTCACAGGTGGTAAACACCTCCAGATCAAGCAATCAGGCAGTCAGCAGAGCTCTGATTAAGATATCTCCTCTGTATCTTTTGCCAGCTCCTATCCTCTGTCAGACTTCTGGGGAGGAGACAGTTGTGGAGAAGCAGTTTTGGTGTCATCCAGAGCTCTGGTCTCAGTGTTTATGATGTGCTGCTATAGAAGAGGAAGTGAAAAGAACAGCTGGCTTTATTCAGTTGAGATTGAAAAGACTTTTAATGAAAAGTTTAAATTACTCTTCCATCTTAAAAAAATGCTTTGTCAGTAGCCCTACAAATGGTGAACTCAGTAGCATTTTGAATTATGTAAAATATAATTCTTCAAATTTTAAGAAACATATTTCCAAGTAACTTTTTCCCTTGTGCCAAACCTGTTTTCTGAGTTTTTAAAATACATTCCATGATATGTTGAATAAATCATCATTATCTAAAACATGACAAGCTTTTGAATAAAGTGATGTTAAAAATATTACTCATATTTGTTACAATAAAAAATTTAATATTGCAAGTAAAGAATCCTGAAACAGTAGGAAAAAAGCAATTAGTTACACACATGGAATTTTCTAATTATTTTCCCATTTGCTACCACCTATATGATCAAGGCTAAGCTTGTAAATAGAGCTTAGGAAAAAAAGGTAGTTTCTATTTTAGTGTCATTTTCTCCCTTAGCCTCTCTGGTAATTTGAAAAGTATAGTTGCCAAGAGGATTTGTTTATGCTCACTAGATACTGGAACAAGATCAACAATTCTCCTATGACCTAAACAGTCTTATTCACTGCATTGTTAAGACTTGTTCAGTCGATTATATCTGATGATGAGTGAATATTTATTTTTCCATCAATATGACAGTTTTTTTGATCAAGTAATTTTATAGGTTAATTATACTCTGAAAATAAGGAAACCACAAAAATTGTCACTACAACCCCAAGAGTGTTTCAGTTTAAAAAAAAATAAATCTATTCTTTATTCTGGATATGTAACAAGGTAAAGTGAATATCTGTTAAAGACATGCTATAATGTTCTTTTTCTAGCAGATAATGTCTTGTGCACTGTATTTGGTGAATGGATAAATAAAAAAAGGTGAGGGCAGTGGAGGGAAAGAATCCACATACAACTAGAACTAGGCATAGAATTTTTATCTTACTTTCTCTATTGCTCCCTCTCATGCGTTCAACCCATATTTATTAAACAGCTATTTTATCCCAGGCATGCTTATAGATGCTGGGGAATACAAAGCTTAATTACAAAACAGTTTCCTCCCACAATGTGATTATATGTAATCCATCAGGGGAAGTATACATTTATACAACTAACTATAATACAAAGTGATAAGTACTATAATAATACCTTCTTTCTGAATAGCATTTAATATGTTGCAAATCATTTTCACATGCGTTATTTCACATGCGTTATTTCATTTCATTTGTTTCATCCTGATAACAAACCCATTTAGTAGGTAAGTCATTGTCCCTGACATCATCAATTAATATAACAGGAAGCTGAAACAAGGACAATGCTCAACTCCACACACTTTAAAGAGAACAGAAGACACAGTTGAAGTCCAGTGAAATTTCACCTCTAAAGTATAATGGATCTTGCAAGAAAAATGGATTTTGCACTTTCTAAGTGAAAATGATGATAAGTTTTCATAGAAAAGCTGACGTTAGAACAAATTCTTCATGGACTAATAGCATTTAACTCAGGAGGAAAGAACATTTCAGACAAAGTAAACACCATTAGTTGTGTAGAGCCGTTTCCACAAATGGAAGGTTCTAGGATCAGTAATTCTGGAGTTATGGGCAACGATGCTGAAAGGTAGATTGTAGCCTGTATAGGAGAAACTTCAGCTGTCATCCTGAGTAGGTTGGCCTTTGTCCCGAAAGGTAAGGAGAGCCACTTAAGAGGCACTTTACATTTGAAGCAAAAGAGTAAAACAATAGGCTTTTTTTTTTTTTTTTAAAGAAGACAACCTGGGTGTCTTTACAGAGAACGGACTGCAAACAGGGACAGCAGTTAGTGAACAGCACAGTGGACTTTGAAAGAGAGGGAGATACCAAAAAGAGCAATGAAAATGGGGGGAAAGGGTGTTCGTAGAAACATCTTTAGATCAAGAAAAGAACTAGCAAAGACTTAAGGAATGGCTCTCTCTCTCTCTCTTTAGTGCCAAGAAATCCAATGTTCAGAAAGATGTGAAAAAGGCAATTTGGCTCACTGTGCCATGAGTGCCTATGTAAAAAATGTAAAGAGAAAATCCATTGCTTGATGAGCCTGTCTGGCAAGAGGTAAAAATCTAACGATGTAAACAATTATTTCTTAACTTGTAAAGAAAAGCTGAATACATTTTGCATGAGGAATATAGTACAAGCTGCAACTGTAACCAGGTACCACAGGCATTTTTGTGTTCTGAACAGGTTAAAGATGGTTTCTTCAGGTTGAAGTGGCATATCTTGCTATCACCTGGCAGCTCTTCAAAGATGTCAGTTACGAAATGTATCATTGATCCCAGGGTCCTTTGTTGTACACAAAGCCTCTGTGCTCTTCAGCTAGCAAAACAGCAAGGAAGGACAAGGTCTCAGAACCAGTCATCTTTCCTCAGAGAGGGAGCCGGCTTATCAGGCTAGCAAACACTTCTTGGGAGTCATTTCTACTAAGTAGCACTCTTACCCAAAGGCACTAAATATACTTAGGTTTTCCTTAATAATACTGAGCTTTTTTGAAGTACTTTCTAATCATTAATTAGTTAATTTGAACACCACCCCTATGAGATAGGTAAGGATAATTATCCTCATTTTACAGCTGAGAAAACAAACACTAAGAGGTTAAATGACTTTGACAAGGTTATTTAGGGAGCTGGGAAGGCAGAGCCAAAATGCAGACAGCTTTCAGACCTGGAAAAATAAAATGCTCTTTTCTTTAACACATAGTAAATATAATTCTAGTATATTTGAGCAATCCATATGATGCAATTGTTTTCCTTTTGATCTAGATGACTTGGGGCCTTAAACCTAGCCTACTGAAACATCATTTAGTGATGGGTAGTAACTAATAGGGCAATATATGTTGCTGCTGGCTGCCACCAGAACTAATTTGGCTGCAAATGCTGAAATAAAATTTAAGAGGCTTAAAAAAGAAGTATCATAAGAGAGTCACTTTGACATTGAGTTCAAATAAAAGAAAATTATAAATTTTAGTAGCCTATGTAAAGAAATATGGCTCTCAAGAGTTAGAATTCCAGTCAAAGCACATATCAACATATTAGGAACAAATCAGGATTTATTTTAAAACATGTGATCTTAATAATACTGCCACTCTACAATGAAAAGGAATACATAAATACACTCTATAAATATTTACATCAAGGGACAACTGGGTAACTCAGACAGTTAAGCACCTGAATTTGGCTCAGGTCATGATCTCATGGTTCCTGAGATTGAACTCCACCATGGGTCTCACATTGACATCTCAGAGCCTGGAGACTGCTCTGGATTCTGTGTCTCCTTCTTTCTCTGCCCCTCCCCCATTTGAATGCCTTCTCTCTCTCTCTCTCTCTCTCTCTCTCTCTCTCTCTCTCTCTCTCTCTCTCTCCCCCTCAAAATAAATAAATAAACTTTAAACACATAAATAAATACTTGTGTGAAGATTTTCCAAAAATTACCAAAGAATTGGTGGGTTCCATATATTTCAGTGCAATTGACTGGTTAAGGAGTAAGGTTAAGGTTAAATATTTATTTAAAATATAACACCTTCAGAAATTGAAGAAGACACAAAAAAAATGGAAAAACATTCCATGTTCATGGATCAGAAGAGTAAACATTGTTAAAATGTCATTATTACCCAAAGCAATCCATACATTCAATGTAATCCCAATGAAAATTGCACCATCATTCTTCTCAAAGCTAGAAAAAATTATCCTAAAATTTGTATGGAACCACAAAAGAACCCAAATAGGCAAAATAATATTGAAGAAGAAAACCAAAACAAGAGGCATCACAGACTTTAGGGGCGCCTGGGTGGCTCAGTCGGTTGAGCAGCCAGCTTCGGCTCAGGTCATGATCTCACGGTCATGGGTTCGAGCCCCGCATCGGGCTCTGTGCTGACAGCTAACTCAGAGCCTGGAGCTTGCTTCAGATTCTGTGTCTCACTCTCTCTCTGACCCTCCCCTGCTTGCGCTGTCTCTCTCTGTCCCTCAAAAATAAATAAAAGACATAAGAAAAATCCAAGACTTTAGTCTTTACTACAAAGCTGTCATCATCAAGATAGTATGGTCTTGGCACAAAAACAGACACATAGACCAATGGAATAGAATAGAGAACCCAGAACTGGACACACAAATGTATGGCCAATTAATTGACAAAGCAGAAAAGAGTATCCAATGGAAAAAAGACAGCCCCTTCAACAGATGGTGCTAGGAAACTAGGCAGCAGCATGCAAAAGAATGAAACTAAACCACTTTCTTACACCATACACAAAAATAAACTCAAAATGTTTGAACAAACTGAATGTGAGACAGGAAACCATCAAAACCCTAGAGGAGAAAGCAGGAAAAAACCTCCTTGACCTCAAATGCAGCAATTTCCTACTCGACACATCCCCAAAGGCAAGGGAATCAAGAGCAAAAATGAACTATTGGGACCTCATCAAGAATAAAAGCTTCTGCACTGCAAAGGAAACAATCAAGAAAACTAATAGGCAACTGACAGAATGGAAAAAAAGATAGTTGCAAATGACATATCAGATAAAGGGCTAGTATCCAAAATCTACAAGGAACTCACCAAACTCCACACCCGAAAAACAAATAACCCAGTGAAGAAATGGGCAGAAGAAATGAATAGACACTTTCCCAAAGAAGACATCCAGATGGCCAACAGACACATGATACAATGCTCAACATCACTCATCATCAGGGAAACACAAATCAAAACCACACTAAGATACCACCTCATGCCAGTCAGAGTGGCTAACATGAACAAATCAGGAGACTAAAGATGCTGGCAAGGATGTGGAAAAATGGGCACCCTCCTACACTGTTGGTGGGAATGTAAACTGGTGCAGCCACTCTGGAAAACAGTGTGGAGGCTCCTCAAAAAACTACCGATAGAACTCCCCTATTACCCAGCAATAGCACTGCTAGGGATTACCCAAGAGACACAGAAATGCTGATGCATAGGGGTAAATGTACCCCAATGTTCATAGCAGCAGTTTCAACAATTCTTTCCAAATCATGGAAAGAATCTAAATGTCCATCAACTGATAAATGGGTCAAGAAGATGTGGTTTATCTATACAATAGAACACTACATGGCAATGAGAAAGAATGAAATCTGGCCATTCATAGCAACATGGATGGAACTCAAGAGTGTCATGCTAAGTGAAATAAGTCAGGCAGAGAAGAACAGATACCATATGTTTTCATTCATAAGTGTAACAGGAGAAACTTAGCAGAGGACCACGGGAGAGGTGAAGGGGGAAAATAGTTGGGGAGAGGGAGGGAGGTAAACCATGAGAGACTCTTGAATACTGAGAACAAACTGAGGGCTTATGGGGGAGGAGGAGAAGGGAAGCAGGGTGATGGGCATGGAGGAAGGCACTTGGGATTAGCACTGGGTGTTATATGGAAACCAACTTGACAATAAACTATAAAAGAAAAAGAAGTAACACCTTCAGATATTTTAAATAAACAATTTTATCAAGAGTAGGCTTTTTTCATATTAACTATCTATAACAAATAGTGGATCTATTAAAAATTAAACTAAAATCAAATGTTCTTCTCATACATACTGCTGTTTCAAAAATGCAATGTTGAACTATTTCAGCAGCATTTTTCACTTATGATAACTGTCATGTGAGTTGTAAAATTACAATTCCTTATCAACATTAATGGATATTCACAGGGCACTCACTTGTACATTGGCTTCTATGGGGCTAATGTTACACAACTCCAATGTCTCAGTATTCACATAGATACCAAGGATGTTATATTGCCCAGGAGTAATGGAGATTGCAATTATTTGACTAGGGTAGGTAGTACCTGTGATGTTACTTTTTTGTTTGTTTTTTTAATAACAGATTTCTCAATCTAAAACTTACACATGCCCTAGGAACAAGCAATCTCCTAGGAAAGATCTCAGGAAGGTAAAAGAAGAAAGAATTAACTGGAAATAGCACATCTAAAACCATTTTATATATGGTTTTATATCTATTTGATTTGTATTATATGTCTTTTTATTTTAAATTATACATATTTTCCATGAAAAGGGAAATTTTAAATCCAAATATAACTGAGGAAGTTCTCAATATTCTCTTCAAGCAATAAACTTATCTGAGTCCATAGCATTGAAAAGCAACTTAAAACTTTTTAGTGACCATTTCATAGAAAGGAGCAGGGAATGTCTACTATTTTACATCCAATTACAAGACTTCCTAAACACCTCCTTGAACCATTGCTCATTTTCTTCAAAGTTTATCTCTTTGTTTGCAAATATGCCTTCTTACTCCTCCACCAAAACCCTGCTCTCAACACCTCTTTTAATCCCCTGTCCCTGCCCCCAGTCCCTTCTTGTTCTAATTCACTCTCACTCTTCTCCAGGCACCCTTGAACTACCTCCAGGTCTGTCTACCCCCACATCACACCTTTTTATTTCTGTGCTGCCATTCATTCAGCTTTACTTTTCTCACATGAATTCTCACCGATCTGCTTAGCAAAACATTAAATCCTCCTTTTGATCCAATTTCCTTAAATATACTGCAAGGGATAGAAATTATATATCTTTACCACTTGATATTTCTTCATTACAAATTGAAGGAATAAAGGGAAAATAATATACGACATACCAAACACTAATGGAAAACAGAAGAGAACAATGTTAACTCTGACACATGTAAAATTGACAAAGGTGAAACAACTAATAAAGGTCCCATGGACAGAGAAGTTTAAAAGCAGCCTCACAAGTGTAGGGATTTGCCTCTGTGAAATCAAAAAGGGAAAGGAAAATGATCAGATATCATAGCAGCCAACACGCCTCCCCAGTAGGAGATCGCTTTCCCAGCAGGGGGTCTCTCTCCTGTATTAGCCTCTCAGAATCACTGTTCACAATCAATCTCTATTGAGCAGGGACAATTTCAGTCCACTGAGTGAATCTTTGAAAACCTACTAAAGAAAATCTCTAAAGAGGGACTTAGTGCAGCACAGCGACCCTGACAATGGCAAAGAAAGGTCACGGGCCTCCCACAGGATGGTAAACCACCACCAAAGCCTTGGGGTGATTTTTTCATTTCTTCTGTCCACCGCTGAGGGCATCAGATTGGTTTGGTAATGCTAGTGGAAAGAACGACTTTAAAAAATACAAAGCTACTAGCAAATCAAGAGTGATAAAGAAAATGCTACTGAGGTTTTGCAAGCCATGTGTGTCTAATGCTGTGGAAGCAGCAAGATGATACTTTATGGTCTTCTTGGCTGGTAAGGACAGGGATGATCTGGAAGGTAGAGGTTGCATGTGAGCATTGCACTTGAGTGTGCTGAAAGAAAAGTGGAGTTTCATTGGGAAGGTCCCATCTTATTCTTCTAAATCAAAGAAGGAAGAGTGGACTGACAGTTGATGATGAAGCTACTGACAAATTGAAGTTTGTTAAATATGTGGAGGTTTGTCATTAGGAATTTCCAATGGCATGGGGGAAGCCAAGACAGAACTCACTTCTGAAGATAGACAAGGGTACATATCATGACTGAATGAAGAGAGAGGTGCAGGCATGAAATACATACATACAGCAGAAAAACATACCAGAAACCAACCCCTTGAGAAAAGGGATTATATTGAAGATGTTCCCATAAAATTCCCACTTAACAGATAATTCAGATTTTAGGGGAAAGTTAAATGTGAATAATTAAAGAATATTAACCTTAACAGTAGAGAACAAATTGAAGGTTAACGGAGGGAGGTGGTGGGGGAAGTGCTAAATGGGTGATGGGCATTAAGGACGGCACTTGTTGTGATTAGCACTGGGTATTATATATAAGTGATGAGTCACTAAAATCTACTCCTGAGACCAAGATTACACTATATGTTAACTAAGTAGAATTTAAATAGAAATTAAAAAAAAAGAATATTAAAACTTGTAATCCTCACTAAAAAGATAGTAAGAATAATAAGCAATAATAGTAAGTAACAGTAGTAAGAAAGAGAAAAGTAAGTAAATATATGTTAAAATAGTTCTGGAGCTGCTCAAAATTTAGTGAACAACAGAATCACCTGCAGAGTGGGCTTGTTAATACTTACTTCTTGGCTCCATTCCCAAGGGTTCTGATTTCAGTAGGTCTGGGGCAGGGCCTAAGATTCTGCATTTTTATCATCTCCTAGATGATGCAGATGCTGCTGGTCTATGGACCATACCCTGAGTGGTACCATTCTAGAATATGCAACCATGTCATGGTGATTTAGGTATTCTGTAGATTTAGATTTATCACAAGCAATCAGTCACCAGGGACCTTAATTTCAGAGCAGTTTGCTGAGACATCTGACATCAATCTCTCAATCTCTATGCACCTCAGTTTCCCTTTATGAGGCATTAAGATAGCTATCCTTAATTTTCTAGCACAGCTTGATAATTAGGTTCATTCTTAATGGTGGGTGAGGTCCCTAATTATACAATTAAGGTTCTAAAACCTTTTGAAATCCTAACATGGAGAGCGCTTTCACACAGAATCCTTGTTATCATTTTTAAACCCCTTATAATATCAACCAAATCTAGCAGAAGCAATTCTGCAAACTGCAGCCCATTCACATTTGCCCCAGATAGTAATTATAGAAAACTTCCGACTTTTCTGTTTGTGAAGGCTAAAGTTTTTGAGGAAATAAGCAGCTTCCAAATGTCAAGCACTCAACAGAGTCCCCTCTTCCAGTAAAGAGGTTGCTGCAGCTGTGTCTAAGGATGGGAGAATTTCTGATATTAGAAAAGGGATTTACTCTGACCAGGCTTGAACCGACCCACGGGGCAAAGAGTCCTTTGTTCAGTTGGCCTTTGCTGCAAGAAGGAGAACATTTTGACCATATTTCTGCCAGAATCTTTTTATCCTCTAGTCTGGTGCTGTTTCTGGCCTCTTAGCTAAAGAAAAGCAAGTGGATAAAGACATTACTAACTTTTTTCCTATCTTTTTTTCCCAAATAAATGCTATGAAATCTTATTATTCCTAGAAAATATCTTCTCTATCGAGTATATCATAAGGTTCAAAAAAGATGCCAATGCTAATATGATAATGAAAATTCTACATTAACTAGTATTGACAATGAACACACAAATTAATTTATAATTCCTTCCATCTTTGTTTGCCTTCCTTCTCCTTTCTTTGCCTTCTTTTCCCATTTTCCTTCCCTTCTCTTTGCTCTTTCTTTCTATCTTACTCCTAATAAAGGGAATTACATGACTTGAGTTAAAACTCATCATCATCATCATCATCATCATCATCATCATAAATTGATTCAACATCATTAAGTACAATCATGTGGCATTATCATCATCATTATCTCGGGCGGCTGGAGATGCCGAAGCATGTTCCTCTCTCCCTCTCTCTCTTTCCCACAGGTTCCAAGATAAGAGGATCTTTATTCTCACCGTCCATTTCCCTGTCCCCCAATACCATATACTGCCAATGCAATTTCTGTGATTTCTTCCCTCTGTTTTACCAGCAATTATTTACAGCTCCTCAACTGAAAATAAATTGGCAAAGGAAGCTGGCACTGGACAGCATTTTATATTTCATTCGCTGTTGTAAGGTGTGGAAATGCCTTCCTGTGAAGTACCAGTAGACTAGATTGTCCTATTAACTATTTAAGTGAGCATGTGAGATTATTACTTCAAAGCTTCATCTACTGCAATTATGTCTAAGTATGCCTTCACCAAGAAGATCCTGGATGTGATGTCGAAGGGTCATTTCCAAGTTAAAATCATGCTTCTTTCCATACTAAAATAAAATGTCAACATAGCCACAGCTCTCTGATGGAGAGGGCGTGTGCACACGGTCATCTTATCACAGGGTTACAGCTCAAGTCAAGAGATCTTCTCTTAGATAAATAACTTAGTGTTGCTTCAAACATCATTTTATTTCCTAATTGGTAGTTCATACTTCTTTGCTGGATAAATGGAATGGACTAGGTATGGCATCATCCTTAATTAATTGGTGTCCTAGCTACTTAAGAGGGCACACACCACTTGTGTTATTAACAGTGTCATGTCAGATTTAATGGATGTCATTATGGGGGTTCCTCAGGGATCAATCATTGGACCATTGTTATTTATGATCTTTATAAATGAGCTGACAAGGCAGTCTTCTGACTGTAGTGCACATCTTTATGCTGATGATACAGTCCTGGATGGGAGTGTTCATTCACTGAGTATATTTTGAAATAGCCCTGTTCAGAGATTCCTTAGATGGAAATTGAATTGTTTTCAACAAGGCAAGGAAACACTCAAGCATTTTTGTGTGGAAATTTTCCAAAACTCTGTGCAGGCAAAGACAAAAGTTAAATGCCCAGGAGTGCCTGGGCGGCTCAGTCCATTGAACGTCTGACTCTGGCTCAGGTCATGATCTCGTGGTTCTGTTCATGTGTTGGAGCCCCGTGTTGGGCTCTGTGCTGACAACTTGGAGCCTGGAGTCGGCCTTGGATTCTGTCTCTCCCCCTCTCTGTGCCCTCCCCACTCGGGCTCTGTCTCTGTCTCTCTCTCAAAAATAAACATTAAAAAATTTTTAATTTAAAAAAAGTTAAATGTCCAGGTATTTCGGTGTTCAGAATGATTTTAGAGAAAGTCCTATTATTGGCTATTACTGACAAATACATTTACAGTTAGGTCAGAGAAAGTAAATTGTATTCAGAGAGAGAGAGATCAGAATACGTTGATTCCAAAAATTTAGATGAAAGCTTAAATAAGTCTCTGCTATGGGAATAATGGGTACTAAGAGACCTAACTGGTTGTAGTGTAGGTATTCTTCCCTCTTCCTGAGGGTGCTTCCTGACCTCCACAGTCTGCATTAGGTAAGCTTCCTACAACTTCTCATTTGTAATTTGTGCTCACTTTTTAGACCTTTCACTAGGTTTCATCTCCGTGAGGGCAGAGCCATATCTTTCGCTCTGCAGCCTCACAGTCCAGCCCAGCACAGGAATATTACTTAAATGCTAAGAAAATGTATATGGAATGAGTATATCAGTATATCTGTGTTTCCCTCAGGAAAAGAGACAGAAAATGAGAGACAGAGACTACAGGTATCACAGAGAGAAAGGAGCTCCATCTAAAAGTAGGAATAGCATGATGTGCAGTTCTAGAAGGCTGCACCTGCATCTGGAAGACTAGAGAAACAGTCACTCAGGACATTTTTGCCTGAAGCACTGCAGTGGATGGAGGCCCAGGAGCTCAAAAATAAGTTTGAGAAACTGCAACAACCATGGGACAAACAGGAGTTTGCAAAGGAATCTGAGAGGCCACCATGTCTGGCCACCTTAGCCATGAATGTTGAGCTCCTGGAATAGACTGAGAAACTACCACACCTGATAGATACAATATTCTGAGAATAATTTCTGAGAAAAGTCCTCCTCTCTACCTTCTTATTATCAAATATTAACTGGGGACCACACAGAGAAGAATACTATGGGGAGAGTAAGGTGGTTCTTCTTCCACAGGGAAGAAGGGATCTTAGTCACAGAGGGAAGAGAGAGAGGGAATTAGTGAGGCAAAGCTGACAAGTAACAATCTCAATTGACAAAAAAAGTCAAGCAACCCAACACAAAAAAATGTTCTTTAACCAAGCATTACTCTCCATAGAAGAGTTTGTCTTGGGACACTAGCTGGATAGAAGTTCAATCAACAAAAGAGAATAAGTACCTGCGAACTTGTCTGTATTATTTTTAGAGTTAGGCTGTGAGACAACAGAACAAACATGGGCAAAAAAATATAAACGAGTAATCTCTGCTAATAAATGTTTCTATTCTGATAGAATAGAAAAATTAACACACTAAACAGAATTTAACTTTCTTACTGAAAAACATAATTTATGATTTAAAAGATAGTATGGTATTGGCACAAAAACAGACACATAGACCAATGGAATAGAATAGAGAATCCAGAACTGGGCCCACAAATGTACGGCCAATTAATTTTTGACAAAGCAAGAAAGAGTATCCAATGGAAAAAAGCCTGCCTCTTTAGCAGGTGGTGCTGGGAGAACTGGACAGCAACATGCAGAAGAATGAAACTAGACCACTTCCTTACACCATAAACAAAAATAAACTCAAAATGGCTGAAGGACTTGAATGTGAGACAGGAAACCATCAAAACCCTAGAGGAGAAAGTAGGAAAAAACCTCCTAGACCTCCACCGCAGCAATTTCCTACTCGACACATCCCCAAAGGCAAGGGAAATGAAAGCAAAACTGAACTCGTGGGACTTCATCAAGAAAAAAAGCTTCTGCCCTGCAAAGGAAACAATCAAGAAAACTAATAGGCAACCGACAGAATGGGAAAAGATAGTCGCAAATGACATATCAGATAAAGGGCTAATATCA
>NC_043707.1:75021527-75050943 GCF_006229205.1 Suricata suricatta
AGTTGGGGAGAGAGAGGGATACAAAACTTGAGAGACTATTGAATGCTGAAAATGAACTGAGGGTTGAAGGGGAAGGGGGAGGGGGGAAAAGAGGTGGTGGTGATGGTGGAGGGCACTTATGGGGAAGAGCAGTGGGTGGTGTATGGAAACCAATTTGACAATAAACTATTTAAAAAAAATAAAAGCTAAGTATCACAGGAATAATGGCAGATCTCTCCCTCTCCCTCTCTCTCTCTCTCTCTCTCTCTCTCTCTCTCTCTCTCTCGGCATCACAGACATTGCTTGCTGGAAGCCATTTTCGGAGCTCATTAAAGTCAAGAAAACTCCTTGTGAGGTAAGGCGGGTTTGTAAGACCTCCCACCGTCAGATGGCATTTGATGTCAGATGGCAATTCAATTATTTTTGCTTGAGCACTGACTCCCAAGGCACCTTGTTGACTGGTATCAGGAGTAAGTTGTCTCCTTATTCTGGCCCTGAAATGCTGATTGCACCTGTGAAGGAACTTATTCTAGGAATTTCTTCTTTTGTGATTATAAGAACAAATATTACATTTCCTGAGAAACCTTCCTTTTATTTCCCCTCAAGAAAATAGGCTATTAACCCCTGCTCCCAAAGAATTAATTTTTGTCTTTGCTATGCTAAAAACAATGCCTTCTATTTGAATGTTAAAGATACCCTCCTTCCCCATGTGATAAGCATCTAAGTCACCTACATCAATCACTACTGATAACGATTATGCATGAGTCTTCTACCAATCTATGTTGGGGGGAAATTTTTACATACCAAAGAATTTCTCATCAGAAATCATTGTCTAAGGCAATTGCCACTTATGTTTTGTACCCCATACATTTTTTCAATAAATAAAGCTGACTCTCCAGTCAATGCAGAGATGCCTGCCTCATGATCAGAAAGAAACCCAGGCTCTCTCACTCTCTCTCTCGCCAACACCATCCATCCTTCAGAGAACCCTGGACCTGCTGGAGCTGGACTCTGGCAATTGCCATCATTGAATCTGCATATTTTAGAGCCAGAAGAAGACAAGTCACTCCTGATACCAATCAGCAAGGTGCCTTGAAGTGGGAGGTCAGTGCTTAAGCAAAACTAATTGAGTGCGGGTGAATGTCAGTCATCATCTGATGATGGGATGCTGTGTAAACCCACCTTAACTTCACAAGGAGTATTCTCAACTTAGTGAGTTCAGAAATGGCTCCCAACACTTGCTTGTCCTGGCTTGGCATATGGTGATTACACTTTGTAAATTCAGAACTATCCCATATGGACTGCCCTTCCAATGACTTCATTAATGTCACACTCTGCCTTCACACAATGAGAAACCACAAATGATTGTACTATAGGCAAATGATTCTTGATTGTTATAGTTAGGCACAATATGAATAAAACTTTTATAATTTTGTATGTCAGGCAATGTGCCATCATTCCTCTCTGGCAGCAAAAATGGTAAGAATGGACTTGGTGCTATGACATCAATAAGACAAAACCCAAGAGGTAAAATGAAAAGGAAGGATCTCTTTTCTTCTTTTTCTTACATGTCCAAATATCTTCTTTTTAAAACTTTTTCCCTACAAATTTGTGCTGAATATACTATTGTAGCAGAGTTCTCAACAAAGTTCCATAATGAAAAAATTAGAAAATGAAGAATAGTTTGCTTTAGCTTGACAATGCATTGTACTTAAAGAAGATAGAACTGTTTTTTAGGAAGAAATTATGGTAATATGACCACAGTTAGTGTTCATTTATTTACTCAGTGAATATGTACCAAGAAGCACGTAGTATATACATGGCACTATACTAAATCCTATGGGGGATACAAAGATGAATGTAACGCTCTATCCATGAACACGAATGCATTGTTGGTGGGAATGCAAACTGGTGCAGCCAGCCACTGTGAAAAACAGTATGGAGAGTCCTCAAAAAGCTAAAAATAGGACTACCTTATAATCCACCAAACACACTACTTGATATTTACCTAAAGAATACAAAAACACTAAATCAGAAGGATACATGTGCCCCTATATTTATAGCAGCATTATTTACAATAGCCAAGATATGGAAGCAGTCCATGCCCATTCATTGATGAATGGATAAAGATGTTGGTATACAGGGGCATATAGGTGGCTCAGTCAGTTGAGTGTCTGACTCTTGATTTCCACCCAGGTTATGATCTCATGGTACATGGGACTGAGCCACACATCAGGCTCTGTGCTCTCTCTCTCTCTCTCTCTCTCTCTCTCTCTCTCTCTCTCTCTCTCACACACACACACACACACACACACTATGGAATATTATTCAGCCATAATAAAGAATGAAATCTTGCCATTTGCAATGACATATCTTTCTCTGATTAACCTATTTCACTTAGATGCTAAGTGAAATAGGTTATTCAGAGAAAGATAAATACCATACAGTTTCACTCATGTGGAATTTAAGAAAAAAAACCAAATGAACAAAGGGACAAATAAAGAGAGAGTGTGTTAAAGAGAACACAAAGAGAAGGTCATATGAAGATGGAGACAGAGATTAGAGTTATGCAGTCACAAGCCAAAGAATGCCTAGAGCCACAGAAGCAGAAAGAAGCAAGGCAGAATTCTCTTCTGGCCACTCTGGAAGAAGTGCAATCCTGCTAACACCTTGATTTTGGACTTCTGGCCTTCAGAACTGTGAAATAATATATTTCTGTTGTTGCAAGCTGCTGGCTTTGTGGTAATTTGTTACAGAAGCCCTAGGAAACTAATAGTAGATGCCAAGTTTTCAATGAACCTTACCTTGACCACCCTTTTAAACATGTCTTCTCCTCTCCCCAGTGCCCCTGACACTTCTGGTTTTGTTTATCTTGCTCTATTTTTATAGCACATATCACTTTCTAAAATACTGTAAGTTTACTTTTTCCTATATATATATATTGTTTATTATCCATCTCCCACTAGAACATAAAATCCACAATGGCAAATATTTTTGTACGTGTTCTTCACTGATTTATCTCAATTTTCTAAAATAGAGCCTGGCACACATTAGGTGCATGATGAATATTTGTTAGGGAGAGCACAGTCACAAATGTGAGAAAGCACACGGAATATTTAAGGAGCAATGGGATCCAGAGGCTTGAGGTTACCAATGGATGCTTGCAGTATAAACCTGGATAATCAGCCCAGGAAAAACCTACATTATAGAAGGTAATAATTTCAAACTTCACTTGTGAACCAACAGAGCTTTCTTTTATGTAGGGACATTGTGTGATTAGAGCTAAGACTTGTTACACATACCTGAGGACTCCTTCCATGTTGAGGAAGCCACCTAACATAAAACTTCTGGCCTCTCAAGGCTCCTCTAGTCATTTTTCCCAAGGGAAAAAATGGGGCTTACTTCATGATGACGTTAGATACAGGAATAAACTACTCTGGCCCAAGCCACACTCTTCCTCTTTCCTTGATTTTGAGAGCATGCTCACAGGTGGCAAGTGCTTTATACTCCCTTGCCATTATATTTAGGAAGGCCAAGTCCCTGCAGGGGAAGGCCTACAATGTTCAGTGCTGCTTGTGAAACTTTAGCTGATCTAGAAGTCATAAGGACAGCAGTGAAACCTATAAAAATGTCACACCTGCTTTCTATTCCACTATACCATGACCCTGCTAGATAAAGTCAAACATCGTCAAGGTCAAATAGACAGAGTACCTTTGTTCACTGACACCAGACAACATAAGATGAATTTCCCCTGATCTGTGATTTTCATATTATATTTTGACATAGAATACAGAATCAGAAGCCATCCATAAAAACAAAAGATGCATTGAGAAGGTGGAAATGAAGTGTCGCTTTTAAAATTGAGAATTGTTTTTTGAGAAACCTCCACACTTTTACTTCACGACCCAGCAATAGCACTACTAGAAATTTATCTAAAGGATACAGAAGTGCTGATGCATAGGGGCACATGTACTCCAATATTTATAGCAGCACTGTCAACAATAGCCAAATTATGGAAAGAACCCAAATGTCCACCAACTGATGAATGGATAAAGAATATGTGGTTTCTATATGCAATGGAATACTACTCGATGATTAAAAAGAATGAAATCTTGCCATTAGAAACAATGTGGATGGAACTGGAGGCTATTATGCTAAGTGAAATAAGTCAGTCACAAAAACACAGGTATCATGTGTTTTCATTCATATGTGGAGTTTGAGAAACTTAACAGATATCATAGGGGAAGGGAAGGGAAATAAGATAAAAACAGAGAGGGAGGCAAACCATAAGAGACTCTTAAATACAGAAAACAAACTGAAGGTTGTTGGGGGTGGGGGGTTCAGAGGGTGGTGGAGATGGGTGATGGGCATTGAGGAGGACACTTGTTGGGATGAGCACTGGGTGTTACATGTAAGTGATGAATCATGGGAATCTACTCCTAAAGCAAGACTAAACTATAAACACTGTTAGCCAACTGGACAATGAATTATTTTTTAAAATAATAAATAAATAAAATTGAGAATTAAGACTATTTTGGAAACTACAGTTAAGGACATCAGACACATACATCAGTTCCTTTGAAAACAAGCCAAAAGTGACTGTTTTTCAAGTGCATAGAAGGAAAGTATCTCAGCCCAAGTCTAAATTCTTTATCTTACTGGCCCTTTTCAGCTGGCCATTTTGTGTCTCATGGCCTCACTTTCTTCATGTATAATTCGGGGGAAAGTTTTTTTGCTCATAAGGTTGTTATGAGCATTGAATGACCTGTGTTTATGAGAACTCCCATACTTTCATTAGAAGGGATTTCTAGAATATTCTTCTTGGCTTCTCTCCCACTCTCATCCATACTGGAAGGAAGAGTCATCTACGTAGTTGGGGTATTTGAGAGATTGAAGAGACCACGTCCTGCTCAATTCTTTCCTGCCTCTCTTGGAAGCAGCCACTTATAAGATGAGTATATTTTCTGTGGTTCCATACTGTAAGTTTAAGGAGAAGGTCCCAGTGGGCAGAGGCCTTTCAGCCATCTAGGGTGCCATGACTGGGAAGCAACTTCGTGTGATTAGAAAGTAAAGTATTAGCAAATCTATTGTGGCCACACATATATTTCATGTCCTCAATTCAGCTTTCATCCATTACAAAACTTAAATTTTCTTCTAATTTATTGATTATTCCTTTTTTAGTTTTTCTTTCTCATATGGCTCCAAACTTGGGTAGAGAAGAGGTATATATTAATAATCTTGCTCAAAACTCCAACATCCTGTACAAATGGAAATTAATGCAATTTTCGTGCAATATCTTTGAGCTCTGCTTGCAAATGACTATCATGTGTATTTATTCTTGCTTACTTTCTCTGCCAGAAGGACAGAAATGTCTTTATCTTAGAGATCAAATCTTCTACACCAATAGCAAATCAGAAAAGGTCAGAGAAAGAAAGAAATGAGATCCATACTCAGTAAGCGATATAGATTTGTTATGCTTTGGAATTATGTGGTCCTTCAGTATATACTTCCTGAAAAATAAATGTCTTCTTGCTCCTATATTTAAATGGCTCTACTAGTTTTGGGGTGTGTGTGTGTGTGTGTGTGTGTGTGTGTGTGTGCGTGTGTGTGTGTTTATGGTTTTCATCAAAAGAATTGCTCTTTCTTATCTTCAGAAAAGAAGTGATCAAAGAGAAGTTTGTTCTCCCATCCTGCTCCTTTCCCCTCAACTCTCCTTGCTCCCGATTGAGGTCATTATCACCCCATATCCAGGGAAGAGAAAGAAATTGTCCTTTTGTTTTCTTCTTCAGTTTCAACTGGCTGGAAGACATTGCTTCTTGAGCTTAATCACTAAATAGCATAATATCCTCCAAGCATGGGTTATATGGTTATTTAAGAGAAAACTGTAGTTGTTTTAATATGGTTATTGTAGCCATACATTCTGTTTTTATGAGTTTTTATATAGCACTATTACTTGTGTGGTAATCTTAAGGATATTGTTATAATTTGTTTTATGTGTTAAGTCTTATTATAGAGGTCTTGCTAGCACTGCTATAGTTAAAGGTCTGCAAGCATCTCATTTGATTCATATTCTCTGATTTAAACCATTTCCTGTTACCACAGGCTCCATACTCAGCTCTGCTCACTCATTTAAGCCATTTGTTCTTGGAAATTTTTGCCCTTTTTCCTCAAAATCAAACCACCTTCAATCTCTTCCAAACTATGCCCATGAGAAGTGGCCCATATGCCACACAGTCCTATACACATGCGAAGAATGTGTAGCATTCTATTTAGACGAATAAATATCACTTCTTTTGGTTCCTGTTTTCTGGCAGAGAGTTTGTGACCCAATCCTTTCATGTTTCCCTAACCTTTCAAGCTAGAACATTAGAGCTTAGTTTGCCTCTTTTGTTTATGTTAAGGAAATCACAGATATTTATTATTTCTATACCTTCAACCTCTGTTCTGTTTTTCCTAATCACACAAAGAGATGTTCCTCCAAGAGGGCCCTTCTGGAGTCGCCATGACATTTTACTGGCAAGACTATTTATAGGAAAGCAGTTGTCATTTTTCAATCAACAACAGCTTACTTCCTAAGCTGTGGATTATAGCACAGGTGATAATATCTGTGTACAAGAATCACTGGGGACAAGGACCTCACGCTTACAGCTCTTTTGTTTTCTTAGGAATGACTCTATGCTCATTAGGTATGTTTGTTGTGATCTGAGTACTGTGGCTTGGGCTGCCAAAGAGAAGGAGACGTGCTGAACATTCACCAAGAGATGTACATTCATCTAATCACCTAATTGTTATTTCAGCTTTAAACCTCCAAATATCCAGGGCTAGGTAACAAAGAGAAGAAATAAAATTACACTGTAAATATCATGGTCACTTACAGTCTCAAATAACTAGTCCATTTTTTTTAATGACATTAAAAAGGGAGCAATAGAGATCATCCAATTTGGGTCAGGATATAGAAAGTCTCAAGGTACGATGTTTCCCACCCTAACAATGAGTCAGTTAAACTACAAAATCATAGATTTTAAAGCAACAGGAGAGCTGAAGAAAAAAAAAATAAACCAAATTCCAAAAAGTGATGCATTTTCTGGAAGAGAACTACAGCCGCCTTCAGCACTAGAGGAGGAACAGAGGAGCTGGGAAGAGTAAACCAGCCAAACTTTTAACAGACTCATGGTGACCACATGTGTGCTGGTGTGATGGATTAGAATCACTAACGCCATTGAGTGAGTCTGCATCTCCTTGCCAGCTCTTTCCATGACACTTCACCAAACACACAGTATAATATGCCAATGGCTGAAGCCGGGCAGGAACTCCTAAGAAACTTCCTGCTGTGGTTTGTAGGGCCCTCCCCTGGTGTAAGTCAATGGCAGGGCTGTGGAGCAGAGCAGAGGGAAATCGCTCTGCGGCACACCTCAGAGCCTTCATCTAGTGAGGTCACTGGCTGCAAAAGATTCGAGAAAGAATTGGAGGACTGAAGATAATTAAAACTCCTTCTAAACACTCAGAGCCTTGACCCAGGGCAAGGCAGAGGTCTCCCAAAGGTTAGTGCAGGAAAGCAGAGTGGAGAAAGCACTCCTGAGGTACAGAAAGCAAAGTGTGGAACTGGAGAGAAAAAAAGAAGTCACCAGTGACTAACAGGAGAGACAGCTGCATGTATAAAAGAGAGAGATCACCTACAATTTGGAAAGCTAACAGGACTCTAAAGCATGAAGAAATCTGGAGTTCCACAAACATTTGAAGTTAATGTTGATGTACAACTACCTAAAGCTGCAACAAAGCCCAAACCTGGATCAATTAGCTGATTAGATAGACCCCACCAGCCACTCCAGCAAATGACAGAAGGGAATACGCCTTTTTCTGAAAAATAGTTATTATTTAGTCTCGATAGTCAAGTGTTCTTTTATGCACACTGCGTGGCATATAGTTTACAAGTATAAACACATGAAGAATCAACAAAATGTTGCCTACAGTTAAGAGATGACAGGGGTGCCTCGGTGACTTAGTCAGTTGGGTGTCCGACTTCAGCTCAGCTCATGATCTCACAGCTTGTGGGTTCGAGCCCCACATCGGGCTCTGGGCTGACAGCCCAGAGCCTGAAGCCTGCTTCAGATTCTGTCTCCATCTCTCTCTCTCTCTCTCTCTCTCTCTCTGCCCTCCTCCCCACCACCCCCCAGACATTCTCTCTCTCTCTCTCAAATATAAATAAACATTAATTTAAGAAAAAAAAAAGGAGAGAAGATACAATAGAAGTGGGCCCAGAAATGGCATAGATGTTGGAATTATGAAACAGAGATTTCAAATCCTGGGTTCTTCTATTTAAATATGTTAAAGAACCTTGGGGGGAAGTGGACGACATGCATAAACAGGTGGGGAATTTGAGCAAAAAGAACACACACACACAAATAGAAAGAACCAAATAGAAACATAAAATGCATTGCCAGATAAACAATATATTCAGTGGGTTTAGCATAAGACTAGATAGAGCAGTGGAAATAATCACTGAACTTGAATACAAAGTGGTAGGAGTTATTCAAACTAGGATACAAAGGAAAACTATAAATTAAAAATCATAACTTAGTGTCCAAGATCTGTGAGATAATTTTAAAATATGAAATGGTATAATATATGTAGAATGGGAATCTAAGATGGAAAGGAAAAGAAAATAGAGCAGAATATTTGACTAAGAAAGAACAAACTGAGGATTTTCCAAAACTGATTAAAGATATCAAGCTAAGATCCACAAAAGCAAAGAGAATACCAAGGAAGACAAATTTAAAGAAAACCACTATTAGGGACTTGATCATCAAAAGTCTGAAAATCAGAGAAAAAAAGAAAGCAAAAATTTCAGCCAAAGAAGAAAGATACATAATATACACTAAGATACAACAAGAGAGTGATGGCCAGGGGCGCCTGGGTGGCTCAGTCAGTTAAGTGTCTGACTTCAGCTCAGGTCATGATCTCATGGCTCCTGAGCTCCAGCCCCACACCAGGTTCTGTGCTGACAGCCTAGAGCCTGGAGCCTGCTTTGGATTCTGTCTCCATCTCTCTCTGCCCCTCCCCTGCTTGTGCTCTGTCTCTCTTTGTCTCTCTATTCTCTCAAAAATAAACATTACAAAAATCTTTAAATAAATAAACATTAAAATTTTAAAAAGTCAGAGTGATGGCTGACTTATCATCAACAATAGTGAGGCTGGGACAAAGCTGACAATGTATAAAAAGAGCAGAAAGGAAAAGCACCCTAAAGATGCAAAGAGAGCCAAAAGTATCTATCCATTATGAAGGGAAATAGAAGCATTTTTTAAATATTTAGAAATGAGCTTAGAAAATTAACTCCCAACAGAACTGCCCTACAAGAAATGTTAAAGAAGGGTTTCGGGATGAAGGAAATTGATCATAAGGAAAACCCGAAAGTAATGGGAAGAGTAAATACGTAGGAATAAGTCTCTTGTTTAAAAGACTATTGGTCACTTCAAGTAAAAATAATTTTAATAGGCCTATAAGAAAATAAATGACAACAGAGGGGAAAACAGTGGCAGGGGAGGAAAAAGTAAAGTGTATGGACACAAAATTCTTCCTGTGTTTGTGAAATAAAAAAATATTATTTGAAGATACTTTGTGATAAGAGAAGGTAAATATTCTATTTTCTAGGAAATCACTAAAAATAATACATGTACAGCAAAAACACCAATATAGAAGAAAAAGGAAAAACTAAAAAAACCTAGTTGATTTACTATATAATTGTCAAAATGCATCAACCTGAACCTTTAAAGTCTCTGCTTTTTGTTGTTTGCAAATTAGCTCTCAAGGAGAAAAAAGAAGAAAGAAAGAAAGAAAAGAAAGAAAGAAAGAAAGAAAGAAAGAAAGAAAGAAAGAAAGAAAGAAAGAAAGAGAAAAAGGAAGGAAGGAAGGAAGGAAGGAAGGAAGGAAGGAAGGAAGGAAGGAAGGAAGAAAGAAAGAGAAAGAGAAAGAGAAAGAAAAAAAGAAAGAGAGAGAGAGAGAAAGGGGGAAAAAAGGAGAATAACAGCTTCTTGAAGAGACACTACTGCTTTAGCGAGGCAGTTCCTAAAGTCTCAGATTAGAAAGAAAGTAAAGACTCTGAAGAAGGTGTTGGCTTTTCCCTCTAGAGAATACAGCAGACTGCTCGACATCATCCCTTTACCTCTAGAAACACGGTGGAATAAAAATAGTAGACCCACTTTCCTCTGAAACAAAACAGAACAAGTCTAACCAGTTGGTGCTGATGGTAGGTGAAGGGACAGGAGCTTGAGACACAGAAGCAATCTCATTAAGTTTTTGCTTAAACTTTTATACTAATCTACGTTTTAAAGAGTAGTTAATTAAAAAGAAACATATTTGGGGTTTTGTTTTCTTTGTGTTTTTTTATTTTATGTTAATCCTATCTGAAATATACCGTGCCTTTAAGTCAGACACAAAAGCAAGGCAAAGCTCGCTAGTCACACGGGGATACCAGGGGAATGGTTTCCTTAGCAATGCCACCCCTACGTATTAAACCCCCAGTCAAACTTAGGATAGTAGCCACACAAAGACGGAGAGCTAAATTGGCCTGATTATTATTTGGGGACTACAGTAGGGTTTCACGAATTGTAATGGAAATATTTCACACTAGAAAGTTCTTTCTTTGAAAGAATTTATCTAGCACTGTAGAGCCATGCGTACCTCATACTACACATATGTAAATACATATATACATGTATATTTATGCATATGTATTTACGTATAAATGATTAATAACATAACATCTGGCATTTTGAGGAATTGAAATTGCTGGAATGTTCTACATCGTTTTTCAATGATGACAGTAGCAAATCTTCTGACAGAGATTGAAGAAAGAGTAATGATATAGGTGTTTATTTTGGAAGCTATTTTCTAGGGAGAGGGTTTTAAGCAAAGATATATTACTCAAATCCTAAAGCTGAAAGGAATTACAGGTCATCTGGTTCATCTTCCATGTCCAAACTAGAACTCTCTCTACTACTTTGACTGATGACCAACCTGTCTCTGCTTGAATTCTTTCAGCGACTGGGAAGTTTCTCCTTTGGAAGTCAGCCCAATCGGATTCCTCTCTTGAGAAAAATGAATGTAGAGTTGCAGATACTGACTGTATTTAGTCTGTCTCTTTAAGCTCTGGAGCTGAAAGGTCACAGAGAGTCAAATTTGGAGATGCAAATAAAGTTGAGGGTAGGGGAACTGAGATACAAAACAGAAGAGGGATGAACAGAAAATTGTGAGCAGGGAGAAACAGACAAAACTTCAGGGCCATCCAAGCCCAAGGTGTCCTATTTCCTCCTCCAACCACTTTACATTTTTCTGCGCTTGGGTTTAAGCATTTCAAGATGCATGCCATTTGGAGTGACTGTCTTCTAGAAAATGTAAAATGGAACAAAACAAACAGTGAGAACTGTCTGAGATCATGATTATGGAGGCACATATTTTCTCACCGCAGAGCACCAGCCTGGGGGGTCTCTTATCAACAGGCAGAAAGACATCTGGGTTCTCAAGAGACGGAGCCTCAGCAAGAAGAGGACTTTGGCAGGCTGTCGAGACCACTGCAAGATGGGACCCATACTTGCCAATACAAAGTATTCCATGTTAAAACGAGGATCATTTAAGCTAAAAGTGGCAAATCTACTGTTTAAGTGACCAGAGGATGGAGAATACTATTTTGTTTCTACAAAATCATTAAGGGGAAGAAAAAGACCAATGGAAATCGCAACAATAGGAGTTGGTCAATTATCGTTAGTGGCCTAGTCATGAATGAGTACAATGATGACAAATTTGAAAAACATACAGTCCTTACCTTTGCTCAAGAAAATATATTCACATTCTTTATTATAACTTCAGGTAAATTCACTGTTTTATTAGGCAAACATTGTGCCTCAGTTTGAAAGGTGACTTCTTTTCTTACTCTTCTTCCTTATTACCCATTCCTGACAATTTCAGGGTACTTCCTCCTCTGATTTTACTCACTCTCTGTCTCTCTCTCTCTCTCTCCACTTATTCCCCTCAATAGTATGTATACATCCTCACAATTGTAGGCATTTTTTTTCCTCCTAGGAAAAAGAGTTTATCTCAAAAGTTCCCTATTGCTGACTTAGAAATCCAATTCCATCATATCTATGGATAAGAGTGCCTCTGAGTATTATTAAATGATGTGGAATAGATGGATAAGCTTCAGATATTTACCAGAAAATCAGAGTATAATTCTTTCTCCACGAAAAGAAACTTAGCAATGACATTTTTAAAAAAGTTTTGTTAATCCCGACAGAGTGCCAAAAAAATAGAAAAATATAAAAAATGTCAGAAACATGCTGAATCTATCCCTGTTCTAGCCACATATCAAGGCCATTTAGGGAATAAGATTATTTATTGTCCTTCCACATTTAAAAGAAATTCTTAGTTTAAAAGAAAAAAAGAAGCTGAGCAAACATTTCTGCTCTTAAAGGTTTGGAAAGCTTGCCATTTTAACATCCTTTTAATTTAAATAAATGTCCTACTCTAAAAAGAACACCATTCTCATGGAATTTCGATGGGACATAAATTGGCACAAGCTTTTGATAAAGAATTTAGTAACATGTGTCAATGTGTAGATGTATAATAACCACCAAGCTTTCCTTAAAATATATCTTGAGATGATAATTGGACAAATGCACACCTATATCTATATATTTATACGTATATGTGTGTATATCTGTGACAATGTTCACTGAAACACTTTATAACAGAAATTTTGAAAATATCCTAAATATCATTCATAAGGAATCAATTAATATAGTACATATAGAATATGTAATCAACAGAATACTGTTCAGCAATTCCAGTAAAATGTATATTTTTAATCGTTGGCACAGATTTGGCAAATCGTTGGCAAAGTTTCTTAATAAACTTCCACGTGAGGATAGCAGTTTTATAGAACAGTATATGTAGCAGGCAAAATTGTGCGTGTGTATGCACAGGCATTCTGTGTGCATAAAGTTAGATATAAAAACAGAGGCTTATAGAAATATGAACATTACCTAACTCTCCCTGGAGAGAGTGTAGGTGATTTTTAAATCCTTAAAAAATTTTTATTAACTAATTATCATGGGCATGTGTAATTTTACAGTAGAAAAAACACTATCACATTCTTATTTTTAAGTAAATAAAGACTGTGTCTGGATGCAGCACAGGAAAATTGTTGGAGCTTTAAGGTCATGATTAAGGAATTCCACATCAGTTAATTTTCATGTGAACAGGCCACACTCTCATAATAATGCTTGTGATTTCATTAAGTCTACAACTCTGCTTATCCAAAATGTCTTTTAGCTATTTTCATACAAATAAGCAATGTATTATTAGAACACTTAAAACACCTGATTGGGTAGAGAACAATCTGTACCTGGGTAAGGATGAGAAAATATGATCTCTTGGATTTTTCGCTGAAAATAAAATATTAAAGCAAGGGGAATGGGCTTTTTTCTATGTATTTAAGCATTTGTTATGAATTGAATTTTGAATCATCATATTACTATATTTGCTTTATTTAAACAAAAACATAATACTTTAGATATTTTTAATAATCTTGAGATTATTAGCTACATTTTACTATCTCATTTAAAACTAGATTTGCAGGGGAGTATATATTCTGAAAGAAACACTAAGACAGGCTGCCAGTCTGACACACTGCACAGTGAGTGAAATATCTGAAATAGGACTAAATACGAAAGGCCGGATTTGGTTGACATCATATGAGTAAAAATTTTTATGAGATATTTGTTATATGGATATGGAATCTACCCACGTGCCAGAAAGCAATTTCACTGAAGGCCCTAATTTTTGGACTACTACATAGTAGCTTAAAATAACAAACCCTTCTCTTGTAATAATTCTGTGGGTCAGGAATTCAGGCAGGATCCCTCTGGGCAGTTCTTTGGTTCCACATAGTATTAGCTGGGATTACTCACGAGGTTACAGTCAGTTGGTGGCTGGGAATAAAACATCCAATATGGCTTCACTATGAGTCTGGTGCCGTGGAATGGAGGGAAAGTGGAGTTATTTACCTCTCTGTCTCTGTTTTTGTCTCTCTTTCTCATGTAGTTCTTTCTAGGTGACTAGCTTGGGCTTTTTACTATATCTCTGAATGTCGCATATGATCCAGCAGATCTGATGGTACACGAAATGTCTATGGCAGAGAGCAATAAGGTACTCCTTCTGTAGGTAAAACACAGTTCACAAATCTGGGATTTTGGAGCAAGGTTAAGCTCTTCCCACAGATACTCTCCTTTAAGGAACAGCTTCTGGCTTCTTCTGGTAATAGAAGCTCAATACTTGGCTATGGGACACCAATGCTGAGATCACCATTACAATTCAGTGTTGTCTCACCCAACCAGCTATTTGGGCAACCACCCTCAAGGAGAGGTGTTTTATGGAAGATTGAGCTTGAGCAAATCCCAAAAGCACAATAAAGTTACGTGAATAAGTATCTCAGATTTCCCAGTTCGTACCTGCTGCATTGCTTCTTCTCTTTCAACCCATGCCTATGACTTCATGGAGAGTTTCCTATGGCCAAGTAACAAAAGAAGAAAAATTCTGGCCTGGTTTCCAGATGGTTCTGTATGATATGCTGGGACTACCACTGTAGTCCCACTCAAGGGTAACTTTGAAAAAGAGTGGTGAAAGAAAATCCACCAGTCAGTAGAACTTCAAGTAGCATACCTAGTTGTTAATTTTGCTTGCAAGGAGTGATGGCAAGAGGTATGAATCTACATTGATTCACAAGTAATGTCTGAGTGATCAGAAATTTAGAGGAAACACAACTGGAAAATTAGTGTCAAGAAAGTTTTTGAGGGAATGCTACGAGCACAGATTGCTCTGATTGGTCCAGGATGTATTTAGCTTCCATGTAAAGATTCACCAAAAAGCAAACTTAGCAGAGGAGAGTCTTAATACTCAAATAAACACAGTAACTTGCTTGAGTATCAGTCATATATCTTCCCCATTCACCCTTGTTCTCACCCAATAGGATTATAAACAAAGACTCATGGTAGCAAAAATGGAAGCCACATAGTCTCAAAAACACGAATGTCCACTTACCAAGGCCAATCTGGCTACAGCCATTGCCAAATATCTATCTGGTCACCATCAGAGACTTACACTAAGACCCCACATAGCAACTTTCCCCACATGGTAGAGATCGTCTTGCTATTTACCAAGTGTCAGGCAGATTACATTTGACCACTTCCATTATAGCAGGGACAAAACTTAGTTCCCACTGGAATAGATACTCGATATAAATTTGCCTTCCTGCAATGTTTTTGCAAAAACCACAACTGTGGACTTACAGAATGCTTCATTCACCATCTGGGTATTCCACCCAGCACTGCTTCTCAACAGGGAACTCATTTTAGAGCAAATGAAGTGTGGCGATGGGCTCATGTTCATGGATTCACTAGTCTTGCCATGTTTCCCATCACCCTGAGGCAGCTAACCTGACAGAATGATGAACTGGCCACTTAGTCAGTTGCAGCACCAAATGGATGACAATACCTTGCAGAGCTAGGGTAGTGTTCTCCAGGACATGGGTTAGACTCTGAATCAGTAACCAAAGTATGAATTTCCCTCATACCTAAGATTCACATGTCTGGGAATCAAAGAATAGAAATGGGAGTAACTCCTACTACTCTTTGTCTTAATTATTATTTAATGAAATGTGTACTTCTCATTCTTGCAACTTACAGCTCTGTTTGGTCTAGAAGTCTTAGTTCCCAAGAGTATACATTTCCACCAGGAAACAAAACAATGTTTCCATTAAACTGGAAACTGTAAGCTCCTGATATTAGTGAATAAAAAGCAAAAACAAAAAAACAAAAAAAAAACAAAGAGTGTTATTATACTGGATTTGGTGACTGGTTCTGACTATTAATAGGAAATTGTATTGCTTCTACATAATGAAGCCATGGAGGAATACATCTGAAAGCAGATCATCTTGGGCATTATAAGTATCCCAATGTCTTATGATTAAAGTTAATGTAAAACTTCAACAACAGGTAGGAAAATGGTTAAGAACCGAATGTCACAGACTTCAGAAGTGAAGTTTTTGAGCCATCCAATAGGCAAGAAATCATAACCAGATGAGATGCTTGCCAAGGTCAAATGGAATATGGAACATAAAAGAAAGGTCCATAAATGTGGATCATAATCATTATCATTATGAGTATTTCCTCCTTGAGTTGATATGTTTTAAAATATATAGTTATTTTGTCTTTTACATTGTTTTGTTTCTTCTCTGTCCACCCTTCTTTTATCTATAGCTTGCTGCTAATCTTTCCTTTAATTTAAATAATATTTGGGGTTTTATGTAATGTTGGACAAGATACCATGGTAGTGAATAAGCATTTCAACAATCAATAGACGATGGTGATAATGGAAGGATTGTGGGAAGCAAAGGAATATCCATATTCAGAAGAAGTTTTTAATTCAAGTTATACCAAAGCACTACCCTTTACATGATGGAAGAAAACTAATTAAACAATTTCACCAAGCAGACGAATCCTCCTGAGACTGGGGCTACATAGCTGTTACCTTTTGATATTGGCCAAGTTAGTCTATGAACAGAGATAGTAGCCACATTATCAACAGTGAGAGAAAGTCTATGTTTACAACTCTATGCCAATTAGATTATGACTTCATTTTAACTAATTTGAGATTACAGAAAATTTCCAGGATGCAGAGTGGGAGCATTTCAACCTGAAAAATGTGTTCTTTCTCTACTTTTCTGTCTACTTAAATGATACTGGATCTGTAGTCCTCTGAGATATAGACTGATTCAAGTTTTAATTGTTTCACACATATGTTACAGCTGTGATTCTGGCCAATGCCAAAAGAAAAGCATTCCACTGACAATCAAATAACTCTTGTGAATGAATACTGATTATATGTGCATTGCTGTTTATCAAATACAGTGAGTCATTTTGCCCTATTCAGTAGAATACATGATATTTATCCAGAATGATAGCAGTCTCTTGTGTTTGGACCAATGGAATGAATCTCTATTCTTGATTGTTAAGCTGACTGCCACTGATTCTCTTGAGCCTGGACAAGTCATTTACACTTTAAGGGTTTTGATTCCTCATCTGTAAAATGGGATAATTAAATAGACTTTGACACTTTCAGATGAAAAGGATGATGTAGGTACAAAATAATCTCCTCATCACTAGGAAGACAAGATTATTGTCTCATGAAAGTAAGTAGTACTAGAAAAACTATGGTCAAGAGGAAAAAAGAAACACTTAAGGAGATTCTTATAAGAAGCCAATTTGGCCATCTCATTCATTAAGACAGGTATGTACTTTATTCTGTATATTATCTCCTCTGCAAGATAAAGATACTATCTTTGCAATTCTTTAATGATAGTAGTGTCTCAAAAGAGCAATTCACTATGATTTATAGTTCCCATGAGAATTTTAAAAGCATTACTCAATAATTTCTTTTAAATGTTTAAAATGGTCCCCACAAAGAAGATGTATTAATTTATTTTGTTTCTGTATTTTGTTGTTTTGAAATTAACTATAGGTAAAAATATGACTCTAATTCTTTTGGGTTGTAAAGCTATTTAGTTTTTGAATTTATCAAATTGAAGAATGGCAGAGATTTCCTACACAAGATTTAAACTCTTATCTTGCCATTGGTAAATGGTACCAATGAGACAATAAACTCAAAATCACAGATCCTGAGTGAACTTTATCCAATTCTGATATTCCTTTAAGGTATTCTTGCAAGCAATTTCCAAGCTTTACTTTTTTCAAACTGCATACCAAAATTGGGTACTGATTTTAGGATTGCTTCCTTAGAACAAATTATGAAAACAGTAATTTAAACGCATGAATACAATAAAATAATCAATGTTCTCTGTATAATTTTTTCTCAGAAATATATTTGAGTTCTTTTGAGTACTTTTTAAGGCTATCTCTTGATCAATACTATTTGCCAACTAACCTAAAATAAAATATACTAGAGAGAGAGAGAGAGAAAATGTCTTCAGGGAAGGTGTAAGTTTTACCTCTAGACCTAACCCCCCAAAGCTGCTATTCATGTGTCCCATCTCTAAGAATTGTGAATATGTTCTAAGAGTTCTAACTTTTAAGTACAATATTTATGTATAAACACAATACTCCCATTGTCATCAATTTATTTTCTGTAGATTAACCATAATAAAGTTTATAGGTAATTGACAGTGACAAAATTTTCAAACAGTTCCAAACTTAGAGCCACAAAGACGTAGTAACTCAGAAAAAACTAGAGGTGAAAATAAGCATCCCTGGGGTTGGTTTTCAGGGGTAGCTCCTTGGCACCCTGCCCCAGTGAGGGAAAATGTCCAATTAATGCATTTTTGGATTTTTTAAAACTAAGTGATTGGCTAGATTATTGCTCTAAGTCTTTTACCCAAGGAGGCAAATTACCAATAGGTTCCTTTTACAATGCCAGAGGATTTTATTCTCAAATATCTATGGACACAATTGTAAAATATTGTTGATCAATCTAAAAAGAAACAATAATTTAAGTGAATTAAGTGAAATCGCTATTTTAATACCTCTCCTGGATATCTTCTGAATATCTGGCTATAATTATGTTTCCTACAGGTATATCCATGTGACATGCTGGGCTTCCCTGGCTGTCATGAAAGAATTTGATACATGACCTTCTCCCTGTGGCTAGGGAGGAAGGTGGAGAATATTCAAAACCACAAAGTTCAGGGATATGGCTAACTTTAGAATGAACTGAATGAACACTGACATATAAGTTCAGTGTTGTGAAAGCAGTCAAAAGTAGGAATTTAAGGACAAAAACACTCTTGCTAAGTTATGAGGCAGCCCAAGATGACTGAATTAAAAAAGATCTAAGGGTTGGCTGGAGATATATGAGCAGAGTCTAACTCTCTGAGAAGGAGAATGGCAAGGGTCTAGCAAATTGTCTGGGAAGGTTTCCCAGAAGACCAGAATGGAAATCAGAAATAGGGCCAGAGCATGGACATATGGGGTGAAAGAAGACGTTTGATGATCACTTTGGTGTTCTGTATACGTTTTCCTATTTATTTCTCACAATATTGAGGGTAGGGACAGTAGTATCTTTATGAAGCTTAATATTAGTTACTCATACAGCTAGAAGGAGACAGTCTGCACCAAAACGCCAATTTTTCTGACTTCCCAGGCCATGATCTTTGTAAACACCTTTAATATATCAATTTCAATTTAATCTTTACAATAATACTGATAGGTAAGTCTTTTTAATTGCCATTTTACAGAAAAGAAAACTGAAATGATAATCTGTCCAAGGTCACATAAGTCACATAAACAGCAAAAAAGACAATCATTCTTTTTTCTTAAAATTTTTTTATGCTTTTTACTTTGTTTTTGAAGACAGAGAGAGACAGCATGAGCAGGGGAGGGTCAGAGAGAGAGGGAGACACAGAATCCGAGGCAGGCTTCAGGCTCTGAGCTGTCAGCACAGAGCCCGACAGGGGGCTGGAACCCAGGAACCGTGAGATCACGACCTGAGCTGAAGCCGGATGCTTAACCGACTGAGCCACCCAGGCACCCCAAAAGATAATCATTCTGAATGCTAGGGGAAGATAAAAGAATACACATGTTGCTGGGATTAAAGTTTCCACCAAGATATCGGACCTTATTCTCCGTGGTGTGAGCACTGGTTAGGGAAGAAACGTCAGACATAAAGCAGATAAAGACTGACAGGTGTGTCTACCGGCTATGAAGACATTTAAAACTTTATCTTGGAGCACCTGGGTGTCTCAGTAGGTTAAACCTCTGACTCTTGGTTTCCCCTTGGGTCATCATCTCACAGTTTGTGGGATTAAGCCCCATGTCAGGCTCTGTGCTGACAGCATGGAGCCTGCTTGAGATTCTCCCTCTCCCTCTCTCTGCCCCTCCCCTGCTTGCATGCATGCAGGCATGCATGCTTTCTCTCTCTCTCTCAAAATAAATAAATAAACTTCAAAAAAGTATATCTTAATCAAGAAAAAAATGAGACCAAGATTTGTAAAACCCTCTTTACTGGAAGTCAAAAGATTAGCAATTCAAGATACACAGAAGGGCTGGCAATTCTTGGCAGGAGCTGCCTGTGAGAGCAATCAATATTCCAGGTAGGAGGTCTGGGGCTACATCCAATGGGGAGGTTTCTGTCAGCCACAGAGATGCCATGGACGAATGGACGGATAGGAGCAGAAGCCAGAAAACAAAGCCAGAACTTGAAAGTTAGGAAGATAGCCAATCCATGAGCAAAACCAGAATTACTAATCAGGAATGAGGCCAGAGAATATGTGAAAGTTGGCAAATATGAGTGCTCTAAGAGCATGGGATATATAAAATGGCCTCTCCCCCTACCCCATCCCAACAGTCTATAGATAATGCAATTACCATCAGCTAAACATTGAATTATTATGCTGTATCTTATAAAGAATGCAAATAAATTAACAAATACATTCTGATTGTCTGTGTTCTAGATGCCTCACATACAGTGAAGAATAAGACAAAGGTCCTGACCTCAGAAGGCTTATGCTTTGCTATAGAAGACAGATAATAGAAAAACAAATATATAAAACATGGTTCAACAGTAGTTAGTGCCAAGAGCAATACTTGAAAATGATGAGATGGGAAGTTCCAGCGTTAGAGAGAGTGAGCATGTCAAGGAGAATGTCTTTGAGGGAGGGACATTTGAGCATAGACATGAATGAGATTAAAAAATACTAGACCTAAGAATATCTGGGAAGAGAACAAAAGGGGAAAAGTCATGAAACACAAACAAATTTCATGTGTGAGCAAACACAAGAAGGCCACTGTGCTAGCACAGAATGAACAAGATAGGATGAGGTGGAAGAGAGAGGCAGGGTTCAGATTACGTAAGGCCATGTAGGTAAGGATGTTGGTCTAAATTTGAGTAAGTGACATCTCAACATTTTGAGAAGATCAACAGTGACAACTGTTAGCTGTCTCGCTAACTGTTAGTTAGCTCAGTACCTAGGTGCAGGAAAGAGGAGGGCAGCTTGGATGAGGATGGTGACTTGTACAACGGTGGTCTTTGGATGCAGGGGGTCTGTTGGCGGTAAGGGTAAGAGAATTTGCTCAATCATTATTTGGGTATGGGTATGAAGGAAAGAAAGGAGTCAAAAACATCTTCCTAGGTGTTTTGGCCTAAGCAACTGAATAAGTAGAGGTGTCACTTATTGAATAAGAAGGCTAGGAAAGGAGCAGGGGTCAGATGTTGGTAGCCAAGAGGCAGTGAGTGGTGAACAAGGCACATTTGATCAAGAGCTCAGTATTTGAAGTGTTCAGTTTGAGAGCACCATTAGGCATCCAAGAAGAGATATTGAGTTGCAGTTGTAGACATGCTTTGGAGTTCAGAGAAAAGGTCCACACAAAAACTGTACAATAAGAGTCATCAACGCACACATGGTCTTAAAGCCATGGAACTAGAGAAGACCTAGAGAACCAATTAGAAAGAAAGCACTTTCACTAGAAAAAAAACAGATGCCGGAAAGAGTGGGCTAGATGCCTCGTGATGGTCATTTACCTAGGAGGAGGAGGATCAAGATATCTCCAAGTTCACTATCTCAGTCTATACTTTCCAAAACCCTTTAATATATCAATGCTGATTTGATCATCTTCATTGCAGCCTTGAAAGGCAAGTATTTTATGACCACTTGTATGTGAGAAAATACTTTGCAATTGCACACAGCTAGTAAAATGCAAAATGCCTGCATCCTATGAAAAGTTAAACAAATTAGTATTTAAAAATAGAGGCTCAGAAGATGAAGGAGATGCACCCAGCCTGGCTCCAGTTGCTTGCCATGTGACCTTGGGTGAGTTAACAAAACTTTCTCTGCTTCAGTTTCTTTATCTATATGAGAAAAATAATAATAGGGCCTCTCTAATGGAATTGTTGTGATGGTTAAAATTTAAAGACTTTAAGAGTTCCTGGCACATAGCAAGAGTTATAAGGGTACAGCTAGGATTTTATCTAGGTCAAAGGCAGCAGAGTAGAATGGTTAAGAGTGAGTGCTATTACCAGATTGCCTAGCAATGCAGTCTGGTTCTCTATTTACTCACTGTTGAACATTATGCGAGTTAACTTATTTGGGTGTAAGTTTCTTCATTCATGTATTGAGTATCAGAAATATAAGCACCTCACAGGATCACTGTGACAATCCAATACAATAATGTACCCCTAGCATTTAGAACAATATATGGCACATAATAAATGCTCAATAAATTTTAAGTATTGATATCCACTCTAAGTCCATTCCAACATCCAGTATACCCCAACTGCATTCAGGGCATCATAAAATAACTATTATGTAAAACATAACTCGCACACTTATAAGAGCTCAAATTTAACAAAACTCACCCTTTGAAAACTTTCATGAATCAAATATATAAATATTTAGAGGCTTGCTTGACACTAATCACCATCAATGCTTTCATCACAAGGCAATAAACATCAAGTATTTTCATGAGAGGTAGTGTGAATAGGACAGATGCTTTTGTTCATAAATTGGTAGTGACCTCCATCATGAATAAACAAATCATGGCCAGAGCAGTGAAAAATGGAAAGAGTAATTTGGTAAAGAATCCAATAAATTTGTTCAACACAAATAATCAAAACAAAGAATTTATTCTTAATCCTGCCATGCTAATGGCTTCTGTTAAAATGAAAATGATTAAATCAAATTTGGCTTTAATTTGTTGAGGCTAGATGCAGTTTCCCCAATGTGATAAATTACTGTGCGAGCAAGTCAAATAACGTGAAATTTACTATGAGCCTGCTGTTGCATGAAAGTGGAATGAAACAAGAAACAATTCAAGAGTTATTTAGCATATAGCTCACTGAATTCAAGAAGGGAAAAGTATTATTAAAACCTCACATACCTTTACTGCTATTGATCTTGTTATAGAAAAAAATGACTGTTACATCAAGCCTGGTATATACAAAAATCTCCCATCAAATCATCACCTGTGATCTAAATATTCCTTCAACTCCGAAGATTTCATGGAATCGTAGAATGTGTTAGACATACCAGAGGGGGTTTATGCCAACTTTCTCAACTTATAAACTGGGCAAAGGAAGCCCAGACAGTTCAGTGACCTCCTCAAATCCCACTTGGGACAGAGCCACAAGTCAGATGCGGTCGCTTAGAGCTTTTAGTCCAAAAGGAAAAGAAAGCTGGAAAAGAAGTGAAGAGAGTAAGAGAAGCGGGAGTCTCTCAGCCTTCGGTCGCTTTAATATTCACAAAACACAATCCTAATGCTCTTCTTTCTCCAATGAGAAAGGTATTAACTGACTCTTCAGCCATGTAACTGCTCTGTAGCAACTTTTATCTTTTCACTATTTTAAAAGCTGTGCTAGGATAGACTCGTTTGGATTTATGAACTTTAAATAAGTTTTTAGGAGATTATTTCAATGAGCTTATCTATTACTTCCTGATGAGCTTTCACCAAAATTGGTGGGCAATATCTGTATTTTTCCATCATTAAAATAAATAAATAAATAAAAGAGTGGAGGCATAATTGAAAATTATAGGAAAAGAAATTTGAAGCACCCGCAAACAGAACAGAAGGAAAGGCCACAGGGGGTAATGAAGGGTCACAGCAGAAAGAAGGAGAAAGATAATCAGAATGACTCAGAAATTTTCAGTTGGTACCGAAACAGAATGTGGTAAATTTAATCTGTCATGAGGAAGCTGGCCTACCAGACACTGGCAAAGAGTAATTAAGGAGTTACTCTACAAAGAAAACTATTTTTATAAGTGGAAATCAATGGGTGCATTGCCCCCACCACCACCACCTTCTGCCACTGAATTTGTGGTTTTGCATTCCACCTGAAAAGGGTGATTAAATCACTGACACTTGGAGCAGAGCAGGGACTTGTAATCTTTACACTGCACTGCGCTAATTGGGCCAGTAACTGGGGAAGGGACAGCGAGACCTGCACTTCTGTACTGACAGCACTAAGTGGAGGAGAAAGAGATGTATTCAACATCTTAAGCTACTCCGGAGCCGAGCACGGGTCATGCCAGTTTAAGAGAAAAGACAATATGAGGAGACTTGCCTAAGGTCAGGACATTAATCGTGGGAAGAGAAGATGATTTGCTCATCTCACCATGCCAACCCCTGCTGAGAGCACTTTTCCCCCAGCTGCTACTCAAAATATGAACTAGAAATTTGAAAAGGGCTAAGAAAGGGAGAAAAAAAAAAGTCCAGAATGATGTCCCACAGTCCGGGTTGGTTTAAGCTTTGCTCCAATTCATACAGTAGTGATACGGGCAGAAACAATATTGGAATATGGTCTGCTCTCTCAGCCCAAGGCCCTTTAGATAGTGGCAGAAGCTCTATTCCTTGTGCTGAACATACGGGCTTAGGTCATAAACGGGTCTCTCTTGAACTCATCCAGCAACTCCATTTAGGTTAAAATCATAGTAAGAATTCCGCAGACACCAGTTTGTAGAAATGAGGTATTCTTATCAGTGAACAGGCTTACCTGTCAACAGCATATGCACAATTTGCTCCATCCAAAATAGTTCAACTCCCCTGATATTCTCCATTCTTCAAGCCTGCCCAAAACTCACAGTCCTTCACTTCCATTCTGACAAGTAACAGCTCTATATTATTTAATGCTGTGCAATATGGATATTTTCCTTCTCTTTTCTTTCCTTTCCTTTCCTTTTCTTATCTCTTTACTTTGAACCATGTACAAGAAACTGTAAGTAATGCCTTAGTCATGAGACTACTGTAACAAATCACCATAGACTGGGTGGCTTATAAATAACAGAATTTTATTTCTCACAGTTCTGGAGATTGATAAATCCAACATCCAGGAACCAGAAGATGTCTGGCATCTGATGAGGGCCTGCTTCCTGGTTCTCACTCTGTCCTCACATGGTGGGAGGGGAGAGGGCATGCTCTGTAGTACCTTACAAGGGCACTATATCCTGTTTATAAGGGCTCATGGCTTAAACATCTTCCAAAGACCCCACCTCCAAATAACATCACCTTGGCGGTTACATTTTAATATATGAATTTGGAGGGGCGGGGTGATTTAATTCACTTTACAGCCTTACAAGGGTTTAGGTTCAGGGAACCTGGGTGGCTAAGTCGGTTAAGTGTCTGACTCTTGATTTCCGCTCAGGCCATGATCTTACTGTTTGTGAGACTGTGCCCAGCGTTGGGCTCCATGCCTGCTTGAGATTCTCTCTATCCTTCTCTTTGTCCTACCCCATTTTCTCTCTCTCTCTCTCTCTCTCTCTCTCTCTCTCTCTCTCTCTCTCTCTCTCTCTCTCTCTCTCTCTCTCAAAATAAATAAATAAACTTTAAAAATGGGGGGCTTGGGTTCAAAAGATACCAAGCTAGTCTCTATATACCAAGAACCAATATCCAAATTAATTGATAGCATTCTATTTAAATTTCATTTCTATGAAATAGTCTTCAGATGGCTTAGTCTAGATTCTACCAGTTGCTTTTTAAATAATTGTCAAATTAATTTGGCAGGTAGAAGAGATTTCTGGCAAGATTTACACTTCATAGAAAGTAAGCCACAACCTTAAATTTTAAATTTCTGGGTGACCCATAACAAGTCAGCCCAAAAATGTAGGCTTTGCAATGAGTTTATAATATTCTGCCTCCACATTATACATGGTGAAGAAGGGGCACATTATTGAGGCATCCTTGACCCTGTCCCTCAAGATCCATTTTTCTTGTAAACGAGTCCTTACGGTGTCAGATTCAGTGTCACAACTACATAAAATAAAGGAGCGATTTTGCTTGCAAGGGTTACCTGCCAATAGCTCAGATGCCTCACTTTCTGACAAATTCGAGGAAAGAATAAACTCTCAAGTTGTTGAACTGTGACTCTGAATCAGGGTAGAGCTACCATTAAAACCCAGATTGAGACTTTCAGTAGCACTTTTAATGGATGCTATATATGAAGAAGATTCAGGGTACACCGTCACTACTCCTTTTCCAGGAAATTTGTACTTGGTTATCAGTGTTAAATAGAATTGAGGAGGAGGTATCTGAAAGGTAGAAATGAATGTGCAAAACACTGTAAGCAGAATCTTTCTAAATTGCAAGTCTGAAAAACACCACCTGAAGTCCTTTAGGGACTCCTGTTGCTGTCTAGAGAAATATGAAATTCTGGAGCCCACATGATAACTCCTTTACTTCTCCATCTCTTCCCTCACCAATTCCCTTCCCTCTTATCTGGGGGTACCCAGTTCTCAGCCACACTGCACTCTTTTAGCCCTGTGCCTTGAACACTGTCACAGATGTCCCTGCTTGGCTTAGTCAACCGTATTGAAGCATCACTTTGGTGTACCTCCCTTACTGAGCCAGCTAAAATCACTTTGCCTGTTTCACTTCTACCAGTGTTCTAGATGTGCCATAGGTTCTGTCAGTCAGATGCACAAGAAAATGAAGCAGAAAAACATGGGACAGTAAACTATTCAAACAGACAACACAGTGTCAAATATTTTCTCAAAGTTGACGGGTCAGTTCCTATTTTTAAAGAAGACTTACCAACCAAAAGGAACATTCCCTTGAAAAGAAGTTGTAATTCTAAACACAATTCCACAGAAAAATATCGAGCCCTTTAAAAGTGAATGTAAGTGCAATTATGTGTCATCATTCATTCATTCTTTCAAATAGGCTTTGTTGGCTCATTTTTGTTTTTTTTTTAAGGAATTGAAATTTAATTCTTTCTTTGGGCTGTGGGGATGGGGAAAAGAGGTAGAAAGTAAAGTTTTGTGTTTAAAAAATATTTATTATTTTAAGAGAGAGAGAGAGAGAGTGAGCATGTGCACACAAGAGCATGTGGAAGGGTCAGAGGGAGAAAGAATCCCAAACAGGCTCTACATGGGGCTTGAATGCACAAACTGTGAAATCATGACCTGAACCAAAATCAAGAGTTGGCTGTTCAACCGACTGAGCCAACCAAGGGCCCCAGGAAAGTTTTGTGAAATGAGCAATTTTCTACACCCCTTTTTATTTGAAGGTTTGTTGGCTCCTTTGTATGTACTCAATGAAAGAACTGAAATAAATAGATGTACTGGTGTCCCAAGGTCTACCAGGGATGCCTGGTTATGCTGCAGTATCACAAGTCCCCAAATCTCTGTGACCTAGAACACAAAAGCTTTATTGCACATTGTACATTCATGCTAAAATTCCACAGTGGCTGGAGGCTCTGTATCTTTTTACTCTGATCCAAACTGACAAAACAGAGGACACTTTGAATATGAATATTCACTGTGTCAGAGGACAAAAAAATGTTTTCAGAAGGATCACCACTCTAAAAATGATATATTACTCTTTTACTCACAACTGACTGGCCAGGACTAGTCACATGGTACAATCCAAGCACAAGGGAGCCAGGAGGATAAAGAATCTATATAATGTTGAACAAATATCACCAATGTCCATTACAATCTGCCCTTCTGGGTCACCAAATGTTTCATTTATCTTTCTTTCTGCAGAAAAATAGGCTCATCTTTTCTATAGGTGAGAAAACTGCCAAATTCCATACAGTCACGGCATCAAGCTCTGGGCTATACACGGTGGTTTCCACATGGAGGTTATACGCAGGAATGCGTACATCGTATGCAGGTTGGCCTTCTCTTCATCTGGAGAACTCTACATGGAAAAGGGCAAGTTATCTGTATCTTCCACAACCAATATGAAATGTTGGAACAGGAACAAGGGAATTGCAGTAAACGCTCCTATTCAGAAAGGGGGAGAGTGAGAGACTCACACTAGACATTGATCCACGGTGCCTAGGCTGGAGTAGGGGATGCTTCTTGATAACGCCAAAATTCTTTCCTCTGGAGAAAGGTCTCTAGTTCAGGGTTCTCCATGCTCCTTAGATCTGATTTTTCTCCATTAGACTCGCTGGCCATTTTCATGGAGGCAACAATGACCAGGCCACCCTTGTAGGCCACACAGCTTCTCAGTCCGCTTCCTACCTACTGAAAGTTGGAGGCCATAGGGTCGTCTTACGTATCAAGCAGTCATTAAGTCTTGTCAGTCCAGAGGCTAGTGTCTTACTCATCGGTGTCTTTTTCTCTTGTGCTCAATAGCTTCACATGCCAACAGCTGCACCAACAATTCCCTACAAGACGTGCCCCCTCCCTTAACTGCACATACCTGCTACTCATATGGCTTCAGTGATAGAGCCATACTCTACTCTCCTTTCCCAAATGATTTTTCTTTGACCTGTAAAGATTTAGTGGGCACTCCTTAATCCCTGAAGAAGCTTTAACAACCACAAATATAATAGCCACGTCTTTGGTGTATCTTTGTTTCCAGGATGAGTTTTAATAGGTCTTTGTGGTGTAATCTGTTTCTCAATTTTGGCTTTTACCATTTGGAGTTTAAAAATGCCTCTTGTAATTTCTCGACTCTGCTCTTTCAGTCCTACTTGCAAACTGACCTATTATTTTCTAAGCTTATCTCTTTCTCATAGTGTCATTATCAAATGCCACCAAAAGCAACCTATGTATCCTACTAACATTCTATATCCAATTCTTTCCCTTTAAAGTTGCAAACTGATTAGGCCTATTGTCTTCCTTCTTGCATATCCCAAGAACCATATTATTAAACTTCCATCACCACAAACCATGGATTGCCTTTCTTCTAGCCTCTAATGCCAGTTTCCCTGACACCTGCAAAGTGCCTCCCTACAAACACACATCAAATTAATCCCACATATTTTAAATTTTTATTCTTTCAGTAGCTCACCACTCTTCATACCAAATTCCAGGGCATTCAACTAGGTGTACTAGTTTATTTTTTTTATTTATTTTTTAAAAAATAGTTTATTGTCAAATTGGTTTACATACAACACCCAGTGCTCTTCTCCATAAGTGCCCTCCTCCATCACCACCACCCCTTTTCCCCCTCCCCCTTCCCCTTCAACTCTCAGTTCCTTTTCAGCATTCAATAGTCTCTCAACATTTGCATCCCTCTCTCTTCCCCAACTCTCTTTCCCTCTTCCCCTCCCCCTGGTCCTCCATTAGGTTTCTCCTGTTCTCCTGCTAGACCTATGAGTGCAAACATATGGTATCTGTCCTTCTCTGCCTGACTTATTTCTCTTAGCATGACACCCTCGAGGTCCATCCACTTTCCTACAAATGGACATATGTCATTCTTTCTCATTGCCATGTAGTACTCCATTGTGTATATATACCACATCTTCTTGATCCACTCATCAGGTGATGGACATTTAGGTTTTTTTCCATGTTTTGGCTATTGTTGACAGTGCTGCTTTGAACATTGGGGTGCATATGCTCCTATGCATCAGCACTTCTGTATCTCTTGGGTAAATCCCTAGCAGTGCTATTGCTGGGTCATAGGGGAGTTCTATGATAGTTTTTTGAGGAACCTCC
>NC_043707.1:75051043-75069504 GCF_006229205.1 Suricata suricatta
GCAGAAGCTTTTTTTCTTGATGAAGTCCCAAGAGTTCAGTTTTGCTTTCATTTCCCTTGCCTTTGGGGATGTGTCGAGTAGGAAATTGCTGCGGTGGAGGTCTAGGAGGTTTTTTCCTACTTTCTCCTCAAGGGTTTTGATGGTTTTCTGTCTCACGTTCAAGTCCTTCAGCCATTTTGAGTTAATTTTTGTGTAAGGTGTAAGAGAGTGGTCTAGTTTCATTCTTCTGCATGTTGCTGTCCAGTTCTCCCAGGTGTACTAGTTTAAATGGAGCGAAAAACAACCCCCAAAATCTCAATAAATGATGACATGAAGATTTTACTTTCTTCATAGGGGGAAAATATAGCTCTTCCTCTCCACATTTTATCATTGCCTTAGTGTAGAAGAGTCATATAATTTTTCCCTTGGGTCATTTAAAAAGTCCAACTCTCAAGTCTTAAACTCATAACACCACAAACAGCCTTGAAAATGATTCGTATATGATACAAATCTGATTATGTTTCCTGAATTTAGAACTTTCAATCCTACCCAATCATATTGAAAATAAAATCCTTCCCCCCACTTCCGCCTTTTTAGTAACTTCATTCATGATCTAATCATCAACTATCTATCTCTAGCTCCTCTCTGCCCATTCATCAACATACACTTACGTCTCAGACACACAAAGACACTCTGATCATTTTTGTCTCCATCTGGACAGCTTTCCCCATATTTCCTCCCTTTTGTTAATACCAACACATTTTTTTAACACTCAGCTCAACACAGAGAAACCATTCCAAAACTCCCTATGCAATTTGGGTTACTTAAATTTCCTATTTTATTAGTATCCTGTGAATAAGTTTTTAATAAACTGCATATTGTATCATATTTTATGGTTTATTTTTATTCCCTAAAGTGGACTGTCAGCCCTTTGAAGTCAGTAACTGTCTTTCTAATTTGTCTCAATTCCTAGAACAGTGACAAACACATGATAAATGTCCACTATTCATTAATTCATTCAGTCCATGTTTATGGAGTACCTACTCGGTCACTAGGTGCTGTACTCAGCTCAGAAAAGAGAGAATAATTTGAATAACTTTTTCTTTCTTTAGTTCATAATCCTCGTCATTTCCTGACTGTGCCATGAAATACTTCTGATCTCCAGAACCATAAATGAAAACATTGTATTATGAAAAAAAAGCTGATTTAGACAAGTAGGACAGTTTTCTCATAATTTTATGTTGTCAAAATCTTAACCCTGATTTCTAAATATACCAAAGATAGCCTGGTTCCATTGCACAGGGTTTTGTAATATGTTTTACTAAATTTAGTGGCAGGCATAGCACAGAATTTCAATTCTCTTATTTTTTTCCTTTCTGGCACCATTCACTTTTATTAATGAAAATATTAGTTTATGAAACTTAAAGGTATTTATTTAAGAGGCTATAAAATCTTATTCACAATGACTATGAAGATTTAGTTTTCAAATACTTGGAATAAAGCTGGTAAAGTTTTAAGCCTAGTTATTCTTGCTTTAGTATACGGATATTTTTATTTCCTATGGATTACTCCAATACCTATTAGATTTCAGGTTTAACACTCAAAAATTGACTTAATGCAATATTTTATGGCACTTTCAAGGTTATGCCTTTCTTATCATAATTTTTAAAAATTATTTACACCTTGGGGGTTACCTGGGTGGCTCAGTCAGTTGAGTGTCTGATTTCGGCTCAGGTCATGATCTCACAGTTGGTGGGTTCAAGCTCCATGTCCGGCTCTGTACTGTCAGCACAGAGCCTGGAGCCTGCTTCGGATTCTGTCTTGCTCTCTCTCTGCCTCTCCCCTGCTTGTGTTCTGCCTCTTTCTGTCCCTCGAAAATAAATGTCAAAAAAATTCTTTTAATTATTTACCCCTTTTTGTAATAACTGCTTATAGCCTGGGAGGGGTTTACTCTGCCTTATGCTCACCAAATCACTTCAACTTTCAAGTTTTCTCTCTCCAAAATTTGCTGTTGCTGTTATTATTGTTTTTTATTTGGATACATTAAATAATCTGGAAAAAAAGGAGAAGTCCAAATAAATATATTTTATATTAAAATTTTTAAACATTTATTTATTTTTGAGAGACAGAGAGAGACAGAGCACAAGTTTGGGAGCAGCAAAGAGAGAGGGAGACACAGAATCTGAAGCAGGCTCCAGACTCTGAGCTGTCAGCACAGAGCTCAATAAGGGATTAGAACTCACGGAACGCGAGATCATGACCTCAGCAGAAGTCAGACGCTTAACCAATTGAGTCACCCAGCTGTCCCCCAAATACTTTGTATGTCTGAGAATGATGCAAATGGTACAAAGAAACACATGCAGTCAACATGTCCCTAACCTAGAGCCCAACTAGATGGGATCGAACCTCATTTTTGAGGATGCTATGATAGGGAGGGAACAAAATTTGGAGTCAGGCACATCTGAAAATAAGTTGAGATTCTGACACATACCAGCTCAGTGACCTAACCCCTTACATACCACTAACTCCTCAGCCTGGGTTCTTTGTCTGTAGAATAGTGGTAATAATCCTTGAACTTGAAGGACTGCTGCAACGATTAGAGATGAAGTAGATGACACACAGCAGATACTTGAAGAGAGATTATTATTTTTACCATCTTTTAAGACATAAAGAGGATTAGTCTCTTGAAACGATTATAATGTTACTCTACCCATTGTTTAGGGGCCTCTTCCCTTTCTCTTATTCATTGATTAGTACTTCTTCAAAAAACAAAATGAGAAATTATGATTATGTCATTTTGCATTCCAACCAAGACTTATGAATAACATTATTATAAGAAAAACTCCAATGTGATGAGTGAGGATTAATGTTTAAATAACAGATAAAGGGGAATATTGTAATATGCCAGGCGATTAGGGAATTGGAGTCAAAAAGGTAGAACCCCCACGGTTAGCAACCTGGAATGGAAATGGTAGGAACCTCTTACTATTCATACCTTAAACTTAAGTCTTGGATAATCAAAACATTTTGGAGAATGGGAGTCATGGAATAGCAGATGGCAGTAACCTGACAACCTAGCCCAGTAGAGATGGCAAACAGTGATGGCGGCTGAGCAGAGCACACCTTGACTCGCAGTACAAACAGGATACAAGTAAAACTGACAAACTCACACACACTGCTCTTAATTCATGCTACAGAACAGAGGTTTTTAATGAACAATCAAAAATCCAATAGAGTGAGCTCTTGATTCACTGCAAATGCAGAGCAATAACTATGTGGATAGTATTTTTAAAAAATAAACAACAATAAAACTTGCTATAGGGTGTTGAAAAGCAGACACACTCTAGAATAGCATTATACGTTTTCAGATTCTGACATACTCACCTCTCAGACTCAAAACTTTAGGCATCGTTCTATCAGATGCTAAGTTTCAGTATGTATGTGAGGAAAACAGTCTCAAATGATCATTTACGGAATTTAACTTCCATTCACATCCTTTGACATTTTGGGTTTTAGTCTACCAATTCATGGGTTCATGAATTTTTCATTTATATTTCCTTTGTGAAAGGAATTACTGATTTTGAAGCTAGTTGCCACCAACTGCCAATGCCTGGGGCCCCTTAGCACCCCGAAAGCCTTAAAAACACTAGCCAAATGACAAGGATATGGTCCTGGCTGACACTGGGTTCGCAGCTTCAGTGTGGGGGTGGTGAGCAAGGTCAGTGGCAGAATTGAGAAAAATGTGAACACAATAAAATGTCCATTTTTGTTCTGCTTTCATCATATTTTGTTTTTCTGGTCCAAAGAGAAAATGTCAGGTACCTAACAAAACAGTATTATCAAGAGGACCTCAATTCACTGTCATAACATTCAAAAATAAGCTTAATAGGCATGGACTTCTCCAAAGGTGCGTTATAAGTAATCCAGACCGTGGTCAAAGTGGCAGAATTAAGGTGCTTGGTCAGCTTTCTGTATGAATTTCCTAACCTTTAGAACTTCAGAAGTTTAAAACTACAGCATTCCAGTAATAGAAATTTTATTATGACGTTCCTACATTTAAGAGAATCCTCAAAGTGTCATTCCTTTTCAAGACGCCAGTCACAATAACTTTTAAATTTCTGCATAACTTTTAATTTTCCTGTACCACAGAAACCCAAAAAGCTCCATGTAAAAATCCACAGATCCTGATGTGCCCTTCTGTTTGAGTTAAAAATCCATCAAAACCCCCCACAATTCTTTTTATAAAGTTTGATTATAGTTTCACACTTTTGTTAGAGTGATGCAGTGCCCCTGGAAAGGTCAGTGTTTTATTTGGCTCAGTCTAGGGGACTAAAGCTGTGACGAGAACTCACATACTCGGTTACTGCCACCTTTGTGTCATTCAGCTGGTATCTGCCACATATTGACCATCTATGAAGTTTATACGGCTATGCTGGGAAGAGAAACATGCATATTGACATACGACATTATCTTTGCTTTTTATAAGAATTAGAGAGAAACAGACAAAACCAAAATGCAAGGAGCACATTAAAAATGCCCTACGTGTAGCATGAACAATACTTTGGAGAGGAAAAAGACCATTTCTGCCTAGAACAAATGGCTTAATATACGCTTAGAATTCTGTGCTCTCTCCTATGTGTGTTTTAATAGACTTGCTGTCTCTTTGCATAGAAAAACTCCAACCCCCCAATACATTTTTTAACCTGGTATACCTTTTTTTGGAGGGAGGGAGGGAGGAAGGGAGAGAGGGAGAGGTAGAGAGAGAGAGAGAGTACATGCAAGCGGAGGATGGACAGAGGGAGAGGGAGAAGAGAATCTGCTGGGCATGGAGCCTGACAGGACCAATCTCATGACATGACTGTGAGATCATGGCCTGACCCACATTCAAGAGTTGGAAGCTCATGCAATGGAGCCACCCAGACCCTCCTAACTTGGCAGACTTCTACTTTTCCTTCAGTACCATGCTTAAGAGTAACCCTTCCAGACAACCTTTCCAGGCTGGATTAGGATGTGTGCTACTGTATCTCCTTAGGATAATATGTTCTACAGTATATAGGTATATATTACATTTTATGTATTACACCATATAGTATATTTCTATTTTAATAGAACATTAAGTAATGTTCTAATCAATGTCATTAATTTGCTTCCTCAGCATACTGTACAAAGTCTGGAACATATTAAGCATATTTTTAAAAATTTTGTGGAATGAATAAAAAACCTATTTGTATTGGATCTTCAAGAATGGGTAGGATTTCTCAACTACAGATGACAGAGAGGGGACTCTAAGGAAGAGCAATATGTATAAAAACACAAGACATATTAGAGAATTGAAAAGAGGAGATAACATTTCTAAAATAAGGGATAAGTAACAGGAGATACAATTTAAATTTAGCTGAAGAAAGATTTCCAAACACTTTAAATTCAAGAGTGAGATATTTGGCCACCAGATTCTTCACTACTTTTTGTCTCCTCCACACTTTACTGAATGATAGTTTAAGATAAATCACAGGAGTTGATGAAACACCCAAAGAGTTTATCAGGGGTAGAAAAGAACAAGGGAAAATATTTACGATTGGCCATATTTAGGGAATAAGGAGAGGAAGGCAAATCAATGAACACAGAAATGAAAAGTGGTCAGATTTAACTGAAGTATGAAATTACAAAGAGGCACAAACTGAAGAGTTCTAAGAAGGAAAAGTAGCAAACGTACAAAACTGGCAAACATGATGAGGAGAATTTCTACCTGAGGAAAGGTTACTGAATGTGGTAACAGAGATTTATTACTGACTGACAAATGAGACAATTCAGTAGACTAGTCAAAGCGCGAGACAGATGAGAAGGGCCTCGGGAAGGGGCAGGGAGAGGAAATCAGACGGAGATGTAACCCATTGGGAAATTATCTCAATATGCTAGCAAAGGAGACTTGATGGTATATGGTATATATTATGGAGGTAATTTTATGCTGTTCCCGGTCCCATGTATATGCTGATGAGCATGTATTTTATGTGTTGTCAGGAGTTTAAAATTTTGGAGATGGAAAATTCATACTCCATTGACAATCTCTGCTTTTTATCTTTCATAAAAAAATAAGAAAAGTCCTTATACTTTCACTCATTCCACAAACATATCATTAGCCTGGAAAAAAGAAATAAGAAAGGAAATAAAGGAGGGAGGGTGCAGGGGGGAGAGAGGGAGGGGAAGAGAGGGAGAGGCAGAGGGAGGAGAAGAAAGGGAGAGGCAGAGGGAGAGAGAGAGAGAGAGAGAGAGAGAGATTGTGATTGATTTATTTTGGTTCATTCTATTTCCTCAAAGAGCAAGGAGCCCAAAATCATTTAAGGTTAACCTTTCAATTCTCCTACTATCTGGAAGAAGGAATGTCGCTTTGGCATGCATCTGATTCTGGATGCCTTCCAGAGTCTCAGTAGAAACCACTGACTACACATATAATCAGTTTACTACTTAATTTGATACTAAAAAAAAAAAAACCCCACAAAGTAAAACTACCACCTTGGTGACCCCCTGATTGACTTGGGTAGGAAGTTTTGAACTATAAAATAATGCTTATATTTTAACACTTGGACATTCACCTATATGAACTAGTTTATTTCCTCCTCAACCATGCTCATATTCACATTTTCTAGATAACTACTTAAGAATCTCAATTCACTTTGTGTTGGGGACATTGCTAGGAATCGTAAAATTTTAGAGTTAGAAAGGACCAGAGAGGGGCACATGCATGGCTCAGTCGATGGTGTCTGACTTCCATGATCTCCTGGGTCTGTGAGTTCAAGTCCTGAACTGGGCTCTGTGCTCTCAGCACAGAGCCCTCCAGGATCCTCAGTCCCTCTCTCTGTTTGCCCCACTCACACGCACGTGCTCTCTCTCTCAAAAATAAATATTAAAAAAAAAGAAAGGGCCAGATAGAACATATGTCCCAACTCCTATTAACAGACAAAAACACAAAGCTCCAAAAACAAATTCAAGGTTACATAGCTAGTGACTCTTTAAGAAGAGACTAGTGTTCACATTCTGACTTGAGTTCCAGGGCTCTTTCCCAATCATGCTTTCCATTGTATGTTGCCAGCCTTTCTAAGCACTCTTCTATATTAATTATCTTTTTTCAACCATAAGCACATTTCTTATAGGCCTCATGTTTCTCTGTGTAAAATGAGTGAGCTGAATTAGGTATCTTTTTTTTTAATGTTTATTTTTGAGAGAGAGAGAGAGACAGACAGAGCACAAGCAGGGGAGGGGCAGAGAGTGAGGGAGACACAGAATCCAAAGCAGGCTCCAGGCTCTGAGTTGTCAGAACAGAGCCTGAAGCGGGGCTGAAACCCATGAACTGTGAGATCATGATCTGAACTGGGGTCGGATGCTTAACAGACTGAGCCACCCAGGTGGCCCCAATTAGATCTCTTTAGTCTAGCTAAGACATAGTATGATCTGATGACCATGATGAAACCAACTGTCTTATTCCTAGGTATTTCTGTTTTATGTAACAGAAACCCAATCAAGCAAGTGTAATTTAAAACATTGATTTATTATGGGGACACAAGGCTATCTCATAGATCTCAAAGTAAAGAAGTATAAGGGCTTCACTAGAAACTAGGCTATAAACTCATACTATTACAAGTTTATAATTGATTTCTTCTCTGTCTCTGAGGGCCCCGTGCATTCTTCCCTGCTAGTCTCTGAATATTGGCCTAAATTTTTCTTTCCTTTCACATCAGTTCTCAACTGCTTCACCAGGCACAAAACACAGCTGTCCAGATGGGCAGCCTTCCCACTCAGTTCAAAAACCATCAGAGCCTAACTAGCACCTCTGAACCCCAAATGTCTCCTCCATCCAATCTGAATGATCTAGCCTGGTCAGATGTCTACCCACTTCAATAGCTGGGGCCAGTAAGGCAAGGCCAAGGTTCACTTCATCTTCAGAGAAGGGCAATTTGGTTTAAGCAGTGTCCTCATAGAATTCTATATATTCAGAACTACTAGAATGGGTTAGTTGCTACTTGATTGGTGTGAGGATGACAATGATTTTGTAGCTAAATCAAGGATGATATAAACTGAGAGCCCAGTAAGCATGTCTTATTCTGTCAGGATTTGACCACAATCCACACCAATAATATAGATAAATATTTACCCTACTTAGCTATTTCAGGTTGTCTGTATCTAAAGGATTCCATATTCATGTCTTTAAAAAAAAAAAAGCCCACATGAAGAAGAAAAGTAAATTCAAGTTAACAGTTTAGAATGAAAATAAAATGTAGAGCCAGGAAGTAAAGAAGCAACAAAAACCTCTCTAGAGAGAAGAGTAAACCCATAGCAACCACGAAAGGAATGCACAAAAGAGAATGGTCTCCAGATACTGGAAGAAGGGTAGCTCTTCCTTTGGGAGGACCTTGGTTTAAAGGGATTAAGGTAAATATTTAGGATAAAAAAAGAATGAACTAGGACAAGACAGCAAGGAATTCAATGTGATTTCTCTCTGAACAGGAGCTGGTTTGTTATTATAATGAAACAAGCCCCCTGCTGGCACCTTTTCCGTGACTTGTTTCCAATCCTATTGAGATTTCTACCCTTCAAAAGAAAGGATGTGGATTATTAGACTCTTGGCAGGGGGTACAGAAAAATCTGTGTTGCTCTAGGTCCAACCCAGCAGTAGCGGATTAAGGTGTGATTGAATGGATTGGTAATCAGCCCCACACTCAGAAGAGAACCTCCAGATTCTGTCAGGATCCTTGACAAGGCAGTTTCCCAGAATTCCCCTTTGTTGCTTCCATTTCTTCTTTATATTTTTTAATCGCCTCCTTGAATTTCACTGGTGAATTTTGCTGATCTGCCACCAGGCTGTTGCTTCAATTATCATACTTTCAAAGGGCGTTGAGGGGGGAGATGGGTATCCTTACCTACTTTTGAAAAAACACAATGTTGGAGCATCTTTATTTTTATCATGGTATATCTCGAATTGTTTGACTCCATCTGCTTACATCAGTTTGAATTAGGCCATGCCAGAGAACTTTTCTTATGGCAGTTTAGTCTGTTAGTTCTTAAAAAGGGAGGATACCATGTTTCATATTCTGTTGCTTTAACCTACAGACTCCCCAAATCCTATTGTATGAATAAAGAGAACACCAAAATCTCAAATTCCTATATCTTTAATGGGAAAAAAAAAGAAAAAAAATACTTATTTTTAGTTTTTTAATGTTTATTTACTATTTTTGAATGAGAAAGAGAGAGAGAGAGAGAAAGCGAGCCCCAGCCAGTGGGGAAGAACAGAGAGAGAGGGAGACACAAAATCAGAAGCAGACTCCAGGCTCCAAAAGGTCAGCACAGAGCTCAACACAGGGCTTGAACCCATAAACTGTGAGATCATGTCTTGAGCCAAAGTTGGATGCTTAACCAACTGAGCCACCCAGACGTCCCTAGAAACATATTTAAATATTATTTATGTCATGTGTTTTATCTAGATTATTAGCTATATTATCAATATTCATATATACTATCACTTTATAATATATACATTATACAGTATACATATCTATACACCTTTACAGCTATTTTTGTGTGTATATGTATCATATATAATATAGGCTGTTTATTACTAATATCTATGCTATATCAGAGTTTATATCAGCTTATGCTGTATCAGAGACAAAGACAAATGAACTGAATGATTATCAAATTCATGGACCATATTTAATTTAACATTCATATCTGTGGATATTGAGCATAAGCAAGATAAAGCTTCTCAAGTAAGACTTTAAGGACTTCTGTCCTTAGAAGGCTTTATCTGCCTTTTTATAACATTATTGACTCTTTGTAAATAGAGGTCAGTTTGTTTTTGCATGGGCACTTTCAGCTGTGACTGGCACTGATGAAAGCAAAAGACCCTTCTTCAATATGTGACTCTTAAGAATACAAGTAGAAACAGAAATCTGGTTTGTCACTTTGATGACCATCCCTCCTTCCTGTGGACTGACATTAGCCATTGTCAGTGTTCATGCATCATGGCTATCATGGAGATACAGATCTATTTTCTGTTTAGCATGTTTTATCCACACGAGAACTTGGGAGCTCTTACCAAAATATAAATACTTCCAAAACTCTTAGGATTATTCTCTCTAATTTTAGATAAGCAACGTAAAGAACCCATGTTCCAGTGAAAAATAGTGTGCTGCCCTTTTCTGCTTTTCTGAATTATCAAGTCTAGCTTTTTGAACTGGCACTACTGGAGCCTAACTAAAGCCTCTGAATCCCAATTCCAAATGTCTTCTCAGTCAAATCTGATTGATCTAGCCTGGTCAGATTTCCACCCAGCTCAATAAGCTAGGACTAGGAGGGCAAGGCCAGAATTCTTCCTTCATCAGAGAAGGGGCATCTAATATAAAAAGATCTAGTTAGAGAGCAGGTCTCTAGAGATCCCCCTAATTTGAGATTGGCTTATGTCAGTCTACACCGTGGAACATTCTCCCCTCTAACATTAAAAAGAAGAACAAGAAGTTTTAGAGCAATGGTTTCCAAACTATTCCTTGCAACCCACATTCCAATTTTGGAAGTTGGAAATGTAGTGGGTTCTCAGTTTTAATAAAGAAAATAAAAACCAAATCCATATCAAAACAGCAGAATGAACTAAAGTTTTAAAAGATACACCTAAAAATAATTCAACTAATAAAAGACTATCAAAAAAAGTAGCAACTGAAAGTCATTACCAAATCAAGATGCTCTGAAGATGAAGCATTCTTCCCCAAAACTGTAGGAGTTTCATGTACATGTATAGAATAGGAGCTTTACAAAGTTATCAAGGATTGTGTGGAAGCCATAGTTCTTGTGGGAACACTGAACTGGGGTCTTCCTGTTCTAGTAATGTGAAGATTTTGCTTAAAAATATCAAATTTTGCTGCCTCTTAAAAACTCAATACTTTATTAGTCAATAGCCCAATTTATTTTAGAACAATAGTGTATGGAATTGCAAGTCATTTGATAATATAACTAAATGTATAACTAACTACTTTTATTTTTCAATGCAATTGGAAAGATAATGGTGCCCCACCTGGTGCTCAAGGATGCTGTGAAAGAAAATATAGTTCCAGAGACAGTCTATAACCAATTTCATACCTAACAATTGAGAACTAAGTCAGGTCTTTACTAGATTCCTTGAGAGAAAGATTTTCTGGGGGCCTCATTCTCCACCCATTTATAAGAAAAAAAGGAAAAGTAAGAGGATGGAATTATAACTTTTTGCTGTTCTTCTTTCAGTCCTTCCTTCCTCTTCATATTTCTTCCCTTCTCTTAGCCAGACACAATGCATACAAAAGGGGGAAAAAACACTGTGATTGCTTAATTGATCATATATATCTATTATATCATGTAAACCTTTATGAGAATGGCTTTTATATTTAAGTGGAACATGATATCCAATTTATATCACTTTGGTTTTGCTTTGTTTGATTTTTACATGTTAAACAGCATGTACATCAGGAAGTACCCTGGCTTCAGCCTGCAATTAGGCTACTTCTGAATTTTTTAGAGTTTTACTTCTGACCAGAGACTTGTACTTCTAAATAATTTTTTTAATTTTTTTAAAATTTATTTTTGAAAGAGAGAGAGAGCATGAGTGAGGGTGGGTCAGAGAGAGAGAGAGAGAGGGAGACACAGAATTTGAAGACAGGCTCCAGGCTCTGAGCTAGCTCTCAGCACAGAGCCTGATGCCGGGCTCAAACCCACTAATCACTAGATCATGACCTTAGCTGAAGCCAGACACTCAACCGACTGAGTCACCCAGGGGCCCCCCAGATACTTGTACTTCTTACACACACCATAATATTAGTCCTCAGGAAAGCCTCCCAAAATTCAAGCAATCATCAAAAGTGATATTACTTTCCCAAATTAAACAGTCAGTAAAGGCTTCTGAAATTCTACCAATACCTAAAATGATGGGAATGTTCTAGATCACTGCTATTTTCTGTAATAGTTTGATTTTGGTCTCAATCCTTAGCCAAGAATGGGAAAAGATACATATTTACAAACCCACATGGGGAAAAGCAATTTTTGTTACTATTTGAAGAACAAAAATGTTGAACAATGATTAACTGCTCTTATAGAAATTATTATTCATTGCATAACACAGGTATTTTACATCATATTCTATTCAGTGTATTTCATTTTTTACTTTTATATGTTACTGTGAGAGTTAGGAATTCTTCTTAGGAATCTTTTCTGTGATGATCAATAACAAATAAAAATCAATCTTCAATTATGGAGTTGTTAAATTAAAACTATGCAATCAAACCAGCAGTAAATTGGAATTCTGTGGAGAAAGGTATTTTTTTTGCATGTATCTTTTCATAAAGCAATCCATTACTTCTGCTCTAAAAAGTCCTGATCTTTTGGATAATGCTTAGACCATACTGTTTGAAATCTTGCTGCAGAACCGGAATTAAATGCTTCTCTGTCTCTCTCTTTTTTTTGCTACCAGGTATTGAGTGTTTACTACTTGTAAGACATTGTACTTTATAGTTAATATTATTTCTACTTTAATTCTCTTAGCACTTCCTCAAGTAATTATGGTCGCCCTTATATTAAAAATGAGAAAATCAATATATAAACAGGGAGGACCACATTATTCTATCATCTGGAAAATTTGGAATAAAAATCTATGCCTTCCGGCTCTAAAACTGTGTTTTTAACTACAGAGCAGCTTTGCTCAAGAGTGACAAAAGCAAATCCCTTGCCTTTGCCTGCAGGAAAAAAAAATCCTAAAAGCTAAAGACTTATGCTTTAAATTTATGTATAGGGGAGATCCCACTTTTTTTCCCCTTCTCCCTTAAAGGAAGTTTGGGGGCATGACACGAAACTGACAACCAAAGAAGTAAATATTGATAATATCCCCAGTGGTTGAATGGGCTTCTAATTTTTTATTACTATTCAGGAAGTGTCACTCAAACTAGATTCCTTTATTGCAGCGGTGCTATGGATCACTGTCATAAATTTTCTGTTTGTACAATTTTCTCTCTCATATTGTCAAGTATCTAGTGGTTTTATTAGTGGCTTGCCTGTAATTAGATTCTGGGTACAGACTCACACTCATCTTTCCAGTCAGGATATCAGAAAGACTATCACTTGTCTTCTGCTATTCAGGTGAATTCAGTTTGGGATATGATCCGTTAGTAGTAATTTCGTTTGTGGGTTGCACAATACCCAGTGACAATGGACTCTACTCTCCTGATGTTTCCATAACCTCCCTTCATTTGGGATTCCGCTCCACCTGAACACTTACGTTTTTAAGTGATAATACCTCTTATACGTGGAAAATAATGCAAATTAAAATCAGGAAGAAAAAAACACACATAAGTGTAGTTGTTTCCTTTGGTTCTTCAATATTCTCATGTATCTCAATGGATTCCTTGTAACTTTTTTTGTAATTCCTGGCATCAGGAGAAGGAGTTAATTTTAAATAGAGCATCCTTCCCATGAACAAAATCCCCAGAGACCATTTATTGTTTTCTTTGTCTGAAATCCATAGGTTAATGGCATTTATTTCTTTTGACTTGCAGTTCTACTGGCTGGGCATACATTGCAAAGTGAAGTTCTTGGGGATGCATGCTTACTTTCTTCCTTCCACCCAAATGAAATGTTCAAATGATATGACTTTCGTTTAGATAATTTCTAAAAATCTGTCAGTGAATCTGCTATTGTCACATTTAGGAACCCTCTGTTCCCAGGGGCTATCAAACAAATGAGCAAAAAAGCCTTGATAAACATTTTATGACAAAAAAGGCCAATAATGCTGTTATTATATGCTGTCAGATCATGAAGTGACCATCTTTTACCTATGTAAGAAAACATGTAAGTTTCCTTTTTCCCCTCTCTGCCCAGAAACTCACAATTCATGACACATATGCACTTCAGAACAAATTAAGGTAAAAAGATGCTCAGATATTAATGGAAATCTCCCATTTTCTTTTGATTAATTAAAAGGGTTTTAGGAGAAAACTAATAATAGTCCACAGGGAAGAAAAGGCCATTAAAGTCATGGAATATATATTAGCAATTACCTTACTTTATTTACAACCCATTTTTCTGCTGAAAACTGGAATGCATAAAATATATAAATTGTCATAATAAATATATGTAAAATGCATGAAAACCTGATAACAGATTGTGAGTATAATGATATTATTAAGAATTAAAATAATTTAGTATTTTTCAGCGACCAAAATATATGAAATGAGCTTTCAAATAATGTTAAATAAGTAAAGTAGGATTGTAATTGGATGTAGCCCTAATTAGATTCTCTCCATTTTGATCTTCATTTAAACATCTTCTAAATTCCTTTGTATAGAAAAACATAGATTAGAAATTGGTATAAGATTATATAATCAAGCAGGCAAATTCTAAGGGTTTATTATTTCATAAAGGTTGGACTATCAAGATGAATTCCTACCAGTAAACATATAAACTTTGAACTTCAACAAATATTAACAGGATAGTCGTGGTCTAGGTTTGCTCTGGGTGTACACTGACCCCTTTACTTAAAAATGGAAAAATCCCAAGAAATCTGTTTTTCAGTGTGTGACCTAGAATTTGGGTTACAGTGGAGGGAAGTTCCAGTTGGGAGTCCCAGGGTTCCAGAATAAAGAACCAGTGTTGTGCATTTGAATACAAATATTCACTTTAGTAGATCCAGAGGTCAAGAATAAACTTAAGTACATTTTCCTAAAATAAAGATTGATTCTGAAATGAACCGACATGTAGTGACTAATTACCAAATACTTATTAACCAGCTTTAGTGCACAGTACACTTTCTGATTATAGAAAATAAAAGTTGTGTTTTAAGTTTAATTTAAAACACATAAACTATTTGTTAAAGGTAAGTAACACAGGGTATAGTGGGGAAAGCTTAATCTCTGAAGTTAGATTCCAACTGGCTTGTAAATTTCTTCATCTCTAATCCTTCAGCTTTTTCCTCTATAAAGTGGGAGTGAAAAAGATCTACTTCATAAGGTTATTCTGATGCTTAAATAAGAGTTTATCAGGCATTTGGCATACGCTAAGCACTCAACTGATTGTAGCCATTAGGTAGATTTAAAATGCTTGGGAGTATATTAGGTGCACTTGACAAAGACTAGACTCCTTTCTCCTTACACTGTGCATCAATTTGGTAAGTGCCAAAATAATCGTTCAAAAAATAAGTATTGCAGAAGTTCATTGAGGATTAAGACAGTGACAAAAGCTTTCCCAATAATGCAAAGCTTAAACAAGAATGTGGGAGAAGACACATCAGGAAAGTAAATGTACAGAGGAGGGAATTATTTGAATGTCTGAGGAATAATAAATGGAAAATTAGTCAAACTAGAGGCAAAATAATGTAAAACAAAGTGAGAAATGTTAAGACTGGAGAAGAGGTGGTTAGAAAAATATCTAGTTTTTCATGAACATCACATAGAATATGGATGGCATTCTAATCAAGTAGAAAGAACCTAAGGAAAAGTGCTCTGAAGCGCTTTATAAAATGATATTCAAAAAGAAAGCTTTTCAGCAATGAATGTTACATGAGTTATACCAAGTTGCACTTTGACCATCTGTACCTATTAAGCAAATGGTTGCTGCTGTGACAATCAGATCCCAAATCCCAGTGGCTTAGTACAATCAAGTTTATTTTTCATTCACATAAATGATAAGTTCCTGGTCAGTGAACAGCCTTCCATATTGTCAATCATGGAGCCAATCAATTACAGTTTTGCCCTCCTCTAGATCCATAGTGCACTCTCTGTTTGGCAAAAGAATGGGGAAAGAAAGAGAAGAATTACTACAGAAGGTTTTACTTGGTTGAGCCTGGAAGAAGTCTTCATCATTTTTGTCTAAATTCCACAGGCCAGAATTCAATCACATGGGCCCTAGCTAATTGAAAGAGAGGCTGAGAAGATGGATTCATGTTTTCTTTTTTTAAAACTGCAGAGTAATCTGACATCCCATCTAACATGTTTCTTCGTTCGGGCTGAAATTTATAGCACTCAACTTTTGATAAACATATGAACAGAAGATATGAAAACCGATGTCTATATTATTAATTCTTGTATCATTTTTATTTAAAATTGACTTATCAGCCTCAGAAGAAAATACTACAATTTTCATTTTTTTAACCAGTAGATCTAAATCAAGATAGGTGATAACCTGTATTCTAAACTATGTAAAATTTAAGAAAATATTCTAGTTAGTTAGGTCTATCTTAATGTCTTGATATAGGGAAGTATTTCAACATTTCAGTGAATTTTACATACAAATTACTAAAGAAAAATTGTTGCTAACTAGTAAAGGGTAAATATCATGGAATATCCAAATATAAGATATTATAAATTTTTAAATGCATCTTTATAGAAATTTCTTAATTAGTAAAAGTATTATACAAGAAAGGATATCATATAAACTAGCTAATAAGACATATAACAACAAAAAATGTGCATAATGAAATTTCATTCTACGAATTTAAGTCATGGATATAGTATGCCATGATGCTGCTGTGGGCTGAACTGTGTTCTCCCAAAATTCATATGTTGAAGCCCTAACCCCCAGTATCTCAGAATAAATGTGACAATACTTGGAGACAGTGCATTTAAAGATTTGATTAGGGCAAAATGAGCCATTAGGATAGGCCTTAATCCCCTCTGACTGGTGTCCTTTTAGGAAGTAGAAATTTGGACACACAAAGAAAGATAGGGGTACATGCATGCAAGGAGAAAGACCATGTGAGGCTACAGTAATAAGGTAGCCATCCGAAATCTAAGGAGAGAGGTCTCAGGAAAAAACAAGCCTGCTGATCGCTTGATCTTGGACTTCCAGTCTCCAGAACTGTGAAAAATAAGCTTCTGTTGTCTAAGCTACTCTGTCTGTGGTACTTCATTATGGCAGCTCAACTATACTAAGACTGATGCTTATGAAATGATGGGACTCATTTGAAATTGAAGGCCCCAAAGGGAAATATTCATCATAAGGTTTTTACTAAAAGAAATACTTAAAGTACTTCTGCAATCAGAAAATCTAGTAAACAGCTAAATATCACCAGGGACCTGGTACACAATTCTTTTATATATATAATCCTGGCAAATTGCGGACTATCACCCAAATTATGTAATTTAAAAGTTGTTTATAGCCTAAGTATTTGGTATGTAGCATGAAATTCTTATAGAAAAAGTAATAGTAACAAGTTATTAATAACCAAAGTTTACATTTACCAGGAAGACATAAAATATTAATTTGTATTTACCTAAAAGCATGATCTCAAATATATATAAACCAGAATTTGAAATACATAAAAGAAGAAATCAAAAATAGATAATCGTGGGGTACCTCATGCTCATCTGGTTGAGCATCTGACATTTGAGTTCAGCCCAGGCCATGATCCCAGAGTTGTGAGATGGAGCCCTCCTTAGGGACTCCTTGCTAAGCATCGAGCCTACTTGGGATTCTCCCCGCCTCTTCTCTCTGTCTCTCCTTCCTTCTCCCCCTGCCCCTTCCCCCTGCTCATGTTCTCTCTCTAAAAAAAAATAATAAATTATAAAATAGATATGCATATATATAATCATGAAAGCATATTTTAACACACCTCTTTCAATACTTGATAAGATAAGCAAACAAAAGTCAGGAAAACTATAGAAATCTGCACAACATGAATGACAAATGATGTAACTATTGTATGAAACACTGGATCTTATTATAGTAGAGCATTTACAAAATTGGCCATATTCATGGACAGAAAGCAACTTCAATAAATTTCAAAGGGTTGAAATTAAATATCAATTTGTTTTTGGAATAAAATGGCATTAAGCTAGAAAATAATATCAAAAGTTTACCAAAAAAAATCTCCAAATGTTTGGAAATTAAGCAATATCCTTCTGATAACTCATAGGCAAGGAATAAATTTCAATTAATGTTAGAACTGTTTTTAACTAAATGAAAACCAAAATTAAGTTAAACCTGAAATATGCATATTGAAAGAGATTTTTTAAAGGCTGATAATAAACTACATATGTATCCACCACAAAATAGGAAAAAAGAAGTTTGTCAAACCCAAAGATAGTAAAAATAAGACAATAAAGAAAAAAAAGAGTGAAAGTTTAAAAAAAACTGCAAAAGAAAAAACCAATGAATCCAAATTATGTTCTGTGAAGGACAAGTAAGAGTGGTAATACTCTAGCAAAGAAAAAAGAAGCAAAAAAATAAATAAATAAACTAATATATATAATAAATATTAGGGACATCAAAACAGAATTTAAAGAAATTAAAACTATAAGGGGGCACCTGGGTGGCTCAGTCGGTTGAGTGTCTGGCTTCGGCTCAGGTCATAATCTCACAGTTCGTGGGTTTGAGCCCCGTGTCAGGCTCTGTGCTGACAGCTCAGAGCCTGGAGCCTGCTTCGGATTCTGTGTCTCCCTCTCTCTCTGACCCTTCCCTGCTCATACTGTCTCTCTCTGTCTCTC
>NC_043707.1:75069604-75071301 GCF_006229205.1 Suricata suricatta
CAGGGCTATTGCTGGGTCATAAGGGAGTTCTATGGATAGTTTTTTGAGGAACTTCCACATTGTTTTCCAGAGCGGCTGTACCAGTTTACATTCCCACCAACAGTGTAGGAGGGTGCCCGTCTCTCCACACCCTTGTCAGCATCTATAGCAATCTACACATTCAACACAATATTTTTAATGCCTGTTTACCACAAGGAGGTTGTAACTAGCATTCATTGTTGGATTGGACTGATCAAGACTTTCCTCTTGTATTTGGCTCCATTCTGGATAGCCAAATCAGACCAGCACTTGGGGCTGCACACAGTGGTGGTTAAGTTGTCCACGAGGGCAAATTGTGCAGTAAATAATGCGGGCCCAGGGTCCTAAGGACTTTTTACTACAGTTTGAGCCTAGTCTTTCCTAGTTTATTTTCAACTGTTTAAGAGTTAAAGTCTAAGTGTTAAGTGACACATTAACACCTCCTTGTTAATTAGCATGAACAACAATGTCTCAATGGATTCTTTTAAATTAACTAGTTATATTCTTCCTGTCATTTAGATTAATCAAACTCTGTACACTTCTTATATGGTATAGTTGTGTAAAACGTCTCCTTCATATTCACCTTAGTTTTTATTTTTCTTCCCCATTTCTGTAACAAGTAATTTTTTTTCTGATTCTGGAACAAACTTGGAATAACCTTCCTTCCGCTGAGATTCTAAGCTGCTGTTTTCGTTACTATTACAGATATTTCACTGCTTCATTTGCTGATGATTGATTCACAATGACCTGTTCTCTCCAGGTCATACAACTCGTTTGTTTTATAATAAAAGGGCCAGAGAATTTTGTAATGGAAGTAAACATATGTGAAATAACTATCATTTGTCATACTATTATTACTATATAGACATTTCTTTGAAGTACACACACACACACACACACACACACACACACACGTAATTAGCTTGATAAAAAGTGAACGTACTCATTTTGCCAGCAATCAGATCAATAAATTGAACATTCCATGCGTATTAGAAGCTTCTTACGTATGTGCTCCTAACCAGTATCCCTTCTTTTCTACACCAAAGGTGACATAGATTAGTTTTGCCTATTTTTGACCATAATGTAAATGAAATCACATAGTATGAGCTGTTTTGTGTCATGGTTCTTCTGTTCCATCTTATATATGTGATTAATCCCTGTCTTTGCATGTGGCTAAGTGGTTGCACAAATGTATACTCCTGGTGGTAGGTGGAAGTTCCAGTAGCTTCCTGTTAGATGAACACTCAACTGTTTTCTCTTTTTAGCTATAGCAGTTCTGCTGGGTGTGTATAGTGTTAATTGTGGTTTTAATTTGCATTTTTCTTATGACTAATTAGGTGAGGATTTTCATTCCAAATATAATGTCTTTAATACATATAAGACTATTCAGATTTCTGGGGTTTTTTCATCAGTTTTGCTAAGTTATGTTTTTATAGTCACCTGTCTTTTCATCCTAATTTTCATATATGTTGGGTTAAGGTTGTGTATAATAGCTTCTTCATATATATATATATATATATATGTATATATATATATATATATATATATATTTGAGAGACAGAGAGAGACAGTATGAGCAGGGAAGGGTCAGAGAGAGAGGGAGACACAGAATCCGAAGCAGGCTCCAGGCTCTGAGCTGTCAGCACAGAGCCTGACACGGGGCTCAAACCCACGAACTG
>NC_043707.1:75071401-75134741 GCF_006229205.1 Suricata suricatta
GTCCATCACCTGATGAGTGGATCAAGAAGATGTGGTATATATACACAATGGAGTACTACATGGCAATGAGAGGGAATGACATATGGCCATTTGTAGCAAAGTGGATGGACCTCGAGGGTGTCATGCTAAGTGAAATAAGTCAGGCAGAGAAGGACAGATACCATATGTTTGCACTCATAGGTCTAGCAGGAGAACAGGAGAAACCTAATGGAGGACCAGGGGGAGGGGAAGAGGGAAAGAGAGTTGGGGAGAGAGAGGGATGCAAAACTTGAGAGACTATTGAATGCTGAGAACCAACTGAGGGCTGAAGGGGGAGAGGGAAAAAGAGGTGGTGGTGATGGAGGAGGGCACTGTGGGGAAGAGCACTGGCTGTTGTATGGAAACCAATTTGACAATAAACTATTAAAAAAATATATTGTGTTGCCTAATTTTTACCAATGGGAGTGCTTAATGGAAAAGTAGCTCCAAAAGAGACAAGAGGATTAGGCATTTATTTTTCCCCCTGATTCTGAATGCTGTTGTGCCCTGAGATGCTACAACCAGCTTGCTCCATGAGGGGGGATGATCTATGTTTTTGTGAAGAAAGAATAATGTTATTATTGAAATATCGCACGAGCAAGCCATTGAGGAATCCTCCCATCCTTTACTGCAAGATAATATATCCAATTGTTTAATGCCGTGATTCTCACAGTATGATTCTGAGGTCAGCAGCATCCACATCACCTGGGAACCCGTCAGAAATGCAAATTCCCAGACACCACCCCAAACCTGCTAAATTGGAAACTCTGGGTAAGTGATCTTGATGGCACTTTAAAGATGGATAACTACTGGTTTACATCATTTTGAGTTGCATTTTCTGTTATTTGTGACCAAAACTTTCTGTCTGATACAACACACAGTGGCAAGTAAAATAAAAATAAATGGTGATTATGAGATAAGAGAGATAAAGAAACATTGTGAAGAGCAGAAGTTAAGAAAAAACTATGACTTGGTGAACTTCCTCATACATAAATTATACCTCCCAAACACATACAAGAGGCCAAAACTGAGTTTATTCCTCAGAGTCTATGCTACATACTTGAAGCACCTCTGAGGCTGACAGCGGATTCATATGCTACAAATACCTCAGGATCTCAGCATCATCCCTGTTGTTGGATTCTTTATATAAGTAAATATTCATTACATTTATCATAGCCCCTACCTCCCAGGATTAAGACATCAAGAACAGAGAAATTAGTCTTGTCTTTATCTTCTCTTAGAAATCACTAAAAAATAATGAGCATAACTGAGGAAATAGAATTACAAATACCTTTTTCTTTCCAAAATTAAAGAACATTGTAACCCTCAACTCTGATATTTGCTGAATGACTGCCAAATGTAGCAAAGGAGGGACAGGTATGGGGAAACACCAAATAGGAAAGTGTGTAGATCCCAAATGAAGCCAACAGAGCATGGTTATTTTTTTTTCTCTCTCCTTTTTTTTTTTTTACATTTATTTATTTTTGAGAGACAGAGTCAGACAGAGCGTGAGTGCAGAGGGGAAGAGAGAAGGAAATACCAAGTTTGAAGGAGGTTCCAGGCTCCGAACAAGTATTCAGCACACAGCCCAATGTGGGGCTCAAACGCACAAACTGTGAGATCATGATCTGAGCTGAAGTGGAACACTTAACTGACTGACCCACCCAGATACCCTGAGCATAGTTATTTTTAAGTAAAATCTTCATCTGAGGAGCAAAAGCAATGATCTTCTTTAAAATATTTTCTGTTTTAAAACAGAAGAAATGGAATGCCCAGGCTGTGGGAAAATGCCATATGGTACCATGATGTATCAGGAATTCCACCAGGAAAGACACAAACATTATTTGGCATGATTGGAGAGATTGGAGACAGATTGGAGGAGAGGAACTTGGGATTTAAGAGTCTCCTGTAGCTTTATTGGCTCTGGAGAAGTCATGACTGAAATAAATCTCTCATACATCCAACAAAGTATCTTGGGTTTCCTTATGAACCAAGGTGAATTCTGACCACCCCACAGGATTACCATGATCCCTTTCTCACAAAAACTTCTTGCAAAAAGCCATGCCAGGAAGAATTCATTCAAACAATCAAAGTGAACCAGTACAGAATCTCCCCTCCCCCAAACACTAGAAAGTAATATATGAAGGCTAGAAACAACAACCAGAAAAAAAATAATAATAATCATAATGCCAAACAAGGTTTCAAAATTATCAAAATAGCCAAAAGAGTTCAAGGTAATGTATACAATGTAGGCCTTAAGGAAAATATATGATAGGTACAGATAAAAAGGAGCAGAAAGAGCTCAGGAAAGAAGTTGAGTAGAAAAAAAAATTGTTGAGGTGTCACTGATAACAATGCAAAGGAAAACATCATGCTAAACAGACAAAATAAGTAAATGCAGGTCAAGATTGAGAGGGGAGACGTGCTGTATATAGAAACAATGACTTTCAAAAGCAGTAGCAATGATTCGGATGGAAAAATATTTAAAATGTAATTCAAGAATATTTTCTAGAATTCTAAGACTAACCTACAGAGTAAAAGGGTATATCCATTGTCAAGGAAAACATGTATAGAATGATCAATGCTGAAACACAGACCATAAAGGTGTCATTCTTCTCTAAACAAAACAAAACAGAACAAAACAAAACAAAACAGAAAAGCCCTGTTAGGCCTCAGAAGTACAAAGTCAACACATTGCGTGAAGATTCAGGCCAGCCTCGGAGGCTTCTGCTCAACATTCTTCAACGGTAACTGAGACTGGAAAATGTGCACAATGTTTTCAGGGGAAAAGAAATATAACAACAAAAGCTTCATAATTAGTAAACTGTAGATGAAAACAAAGGCAGAAGACAGGCATTTTTACATGTGCAGGAATTCCACCTCCCAGGTGTCCTTCTTTAAGGAAACTACTGCAGTCAAGGAAAAGACTAATAAAGAAACTATGGGAAATGATTGGTTAGTACATTGAATTCAAACGACAGTGAGAATAAGACCAAATATTTATTTGATAAAATTAGTTATAAAAGCAAAAGAATATATCAGAAACCACAAAAATTAAGCAAATATATATGCTCAAAAATTCAACATGAAAGGAAGAAATAAGGTAATATAAGTATTTTATTTCTTGATTGTTAAGCTGGGAACTAAAATATATTTTTTAATTGATAATTATATAATAGAAATACAATTGTGTTTAAATATGTAAAGGTACAGAACAGACTAAGAAAAAAGCTGTTATATGTAAATTCAAATGGAAATACAAAGAAAAGATTGGGGAATTATGGCAATTTTGTAATTTTACAAATGGAGATTCAATAGTTACACCTAAAGGTGCAGAGCAATAAGTGTATTATATAAAATGATGGTATAAATGTAATCACTAAAACAACTGACAATAAAGATACAACTTACAATTTATCAGAAAGAATCTACACACAAGACAAAGCCAAGGAGAAAAACTGCCATATAATAATACAGAAAAAAAATCAAAGAAGTCATAAAAAGTGAAAGTATCATATAAAGGACTATGAAAGAACTAAGCCCAAACAAATCTGTCACCTCAAGAAATACAGATAGGCTAAGCACTCCTATTAAAAGAAAAAGAATCTCAGGATGAACAAAGCGTATAAAAACACAAACCAACACAAAATGTTTCAAAAAAATGAAGCTAACATGATAGGGTGACATACAAAGTAAAGGCAAAAGAAATAAGGCAGGATTAGCAATCGTAATATCAGACGAGGTTACATTCAGGCCCAAAACATAAAGAGTCAAAGGAAATCACAAAACTGAAAACTATTAAAAATCATAAGACTTGGGGAAATAAGGCTCTTCAGATTATCTATATATAAATGATATGACAATATGCCTAGAAAACCAAAGAGAATTAATGCAAAAACTAGCTTACAGAAGAAAGGAATTCATTAAGGTGGTGGGATTAAAATTAATATGTAAATATATATACTAATATATGCTTACTACATATTACTATACAAAATCATATATAGAGATATGTAAAATAATCAATTGAAGAGAAAAAGCATCTAAATAATAGCACAAAAATTAAACATTTAGGAAGAAGCTTAATAAGAAATGTGGGAAAAAAAAGAGAAAACCATAAAAACACTCCTGAAAACACGAAAGTAGACTGGAAAAAATTGAAAGCTTTCTCATCATTAGGAAAGATTACTTTTTGAGGCACCTGGGTGGCTCAGACAGTTAAGTGTCCAACTCTTGGTTTCGGCTCAGGTCATCATCTCATGGTAAATGAGTTCAAGCCCCAAACAGGGCTCTCTCTGTCTCTCTCTCTGCCACTCCCCAACTCACACTGTCTGTGTCTCTCTCAAAATAAACTTTTAAAAAAAGAAAGAAAAGATTACTTTTCAAATTTATTTTTTCCAAATAATAGAGACTTAAAATTATCTTAAAAATATGTCAACAGTTTTGTTTGGGTTTTTGTTTTGAAGCTAGAAAAGTTTATTCTAAAGTTCATTTGGGAAAAATAAATGCAAAATAAACTGGTAAAAAAGAAAAGCCTACTGCTACTAAACTCTCATTAGACTGACCAAATTTTAAACTAAGAAAACCAAAATTTAAGCAATTGAAATTCACATACATTAGATAAAAGAATGGCAGTTCCAACTAAACATTCACCTGATTTGTGCCCCCAAATTTTACTGCTGGGTATTTACTTAATATGTCCCCCGAATAGTTGATTTAACAGTGCTCATTACACCTTTATACATAATAGCCAAATATTAGAAACAATCCCTGTGTCCATCAGTAAAAACTGGTAACCCAAGTATGGTTATCTTTATATTTATAAAATGGAATACTATTCAGCAATTAAAATAAATAATTTACTCATACACACAACATGGATGACTATCAAAACATATTGCCAAATAACATAAATTTGAAACAAAAGTTTACATAGTATATGACTCAATTGTATGAACTCCAAGAACAGGCAAAACTAACTTATGGTGGGAAAAAATCTAAATAGCAATTCTCTTTAGAATATGACTGGGGATTTACTGGGAAACACAACTAGAGTACTTTACTGTATCACAAGGTATATGGATCTGTGAGAACTTAATGGATGCTACACTAAAGATTTATGCATTTCATTATATGAACATTTATTTTAAAGATAAGACTCTAAGCATACTTAATTCTATTTGATGTTATGGATACTCAAGTATTTGGGAGTATGATAGTGATATCTATAATTTACTTTGGAATGCATCCCAAAAATAAGACGGGCTGATGAATACACAGAGGGATGGACAGATGAATAAATATGTAATAAAGTAAGCTTAGAAGAAAATTAATATTATACTATGTGTAATGGTATATGAGTGCTCACTGTAAAATCTTTCAAATTTTCTAAACATTTGAAGTTTCTTCGTGATAAGATGACAAAATTTGGGGATGGGGGAGAAAAGAAGGGAAGGGCAGTAGCCTTATGAGAAGTGAGAACATATTATAATACTCTTAAAATTTAACAAGTAATGTGTTATTGTTGCAAGAATACATACGCCAGTAGAATAGAACAGACTATCTAGAAGTTGATTTACGCAGAGATGAAAGTTTATATATGATAAAGGTGACCTTTTAAATCATTGAAAAATAATTGACATTTTAACAAATGCTGCTGATGTATTAGATAACCATTTGGATAACAGATACGTTTGGGAACATACCACCAAACAATATGATGAATTCCAAATGGATAAGGAATGTATGTTAGGGCCCTCTAGAGAAACAGAATCAGTCGGGTATGTATATACACATAGAGGGAGATTTATTTTAAGGAACTAACTCATGCAGTTGTGGTGAGTAGTAAGTCCCAAATATGACGGGGTGGGCTGGCAGGCTGGAGATTTAGAGAAGAAGTGTATAATAAAGAACTGTCATTTTTTAATCTAATATATGTGAATTTCAATTGCTTAATTTTTGGTTTTCTTAGTTTTAAATTTTGGTCAATCAAGTGAGACTGCCCAAAAGGCAGTCAGCTGGGAATATTTCTTCTTGTTTTAGGAGAGCTCAGTCTGTTTTATTAATACCTTCAGCTGATTGGATGAAACATATCCACACTATGAAGGATAATCTGCTTTACTCAAAATTTAGTGATTGAGATGTTAATCTCTTCCCCAAAAACCTTCATAGAGCATCCAGAACAATGTCTAACCAAACGTCTGGGCATCCAGATGTAATACAAGTAAAATATAAGTCTGAGTATTTGAAACATTCTGCATGGCAAAAAACAAAACAAAACAGAAAAAAACAACAACAAAAGAACATTATAAACAAATTAAAAAAAAACAAGAAGAAAATGAACACTTGAATATATGTAAGAAATAAAGCAACAACCGTCCTGATATATAGAGAATTCCTAAAAATTGAGGAGACAATAGGCAAAACCAAAGAGTGAAAAGAATAAACAAATAGTAGAAGAAAAGTATAAAATTTGCCCTTACACATATAAAAATATTCAAACATAATGAGAGAAATTCACATTAAAACTAAACTGCAAAGATACAGTCTCTTATCTGTCAGATTGAACAAAATATTCAAAAGCTTGGGAATATATCTGCAAACTTTAGGTAAACAGATTCTCTTTATACTGTTGTAAAATGTGCAAAATGAGACAACTGCTATAAAGAATTTGGCAAGATCTAACAAAGCTCTATATTTGTTTACCTTTTTACTTAGAAATCTCACTTTTAGAAATTTTTTCTTAAAGGTATAACTCCAAAACTTTGGGAATAAACGATCTACACAATTTTTCATAGCTGTGTTATTTGTAATAAGGAATATTAGAAACAACCCAAATGTCTGATTATAGGAGAATGACTGAATGACTATGGTAAGGCACATGATGGAGTACTTGACAGATTTTTTTTAAAAGATCCTTATGAAAAGATGGTGTCACTTTCTACACACAGGTTTAGATTTAATTATAAATATAGATAAATGCCTTTTTTTAAATGAAATACAGGAAGGATATACTGAAATATAATAAATTGGTTACCTACAGGTATGTGTGGATATAGAAACATTAGGGAATTACTAAGACTATTCTTAGTGTATACCTATGTGTTAGCATCTGGTCAGGAAAACAGAAACCACAGAAATTATATTGATAATATAATTTAGGAGCTTGTCTAGATTAATGTTGGAAGAATGAAAAGGCACCAGAGAGGTGACATAGAGATTGTAACTCCCTGAAACCCCTCCTATCCAAAAAGCTGGGATAGAAGGAAGGAAACTGAAGAAGGAAATTTGTGAAGTTGGAACACAATTTCCTGAAGACAGGGCACTTCCCAGCCGGCGTTAGAACCTCAGGAGTCTGAGGACGAGCATCATGAAATCATGAAACTGGGACTCAGACCACTGAAAAAACAGGGTTCTTAGTGGCTAGTCTAAAAGTATTGGAATAAGTGATAAGACAAAACAACTATTTCTAGAAAGATCTCCCGCTGTCTGGATAAAGGGTTATTGCTGGAGAAACTCAGAAAGGAACAAGGAAACAAGAAGAAGCAAGTCCTTTCTCCATCTTCCTTCTTTGCTCTGGTCTCCTGTGACGCCCGGTGGTAGAACCTAACAGGACAATAGGTGGCAGAGGTGAAGTGCAGACAGTGCCAGAATCATAGAGAAGAACGTGAAGGGGGTATTTGGAACTGAGAGGCAGTAGCCGGCACAGCCCACTTCTTTGGCAACTCAACAGCCATACACACATTTCTATACACATGCTATACCCTATGTAACAAAGTAATAATTTGATAAAATGTATTAACATTTTATGTACCTAACCTTCATTCAAATATGAATCCTCTCTCTTTTTCCCCTAAAAGGGCAAACACAAAGTCTTCATAGACATACATTTCTGGACAATGTTAATTACTCCCAAAGGCAATCACAGTATACTTGAATATTAATTAACCTAAAGAAAAATAAATTGAAAATGAACCACCAACTATTCTTATATAAAATAATAAATGGAGAAGGGATTAAGGAAAAAATAAAATTTGAACAATGAAAGCATTTTATAGTTTCAAAAAGAAATCAACAAAGAGGTAATAAAACCAGCAAATGTAATTATACCAGGAGACAAATGGAGACAACCATATCAAATGGACAGTATGCTTACATAGGAATAGCAGAACTAATTAAATGTCTTTCTACCATTGTATTTCAGCTGTACACCCTGGATATATTCTAACTACAAAAACAGCAAAAATAGCTCCATCTTTACTCAGTGGGAATGTATTCTGCAAGGTTTTACTTAAGTCTTCTAATTAATAAGTGAAAGTTGATGATGATGAGAGAGAAGGAGGAAGAGATGATGATAGGTGATAGATGATAGACAGACAGACAGACAGAGATAGGGCTAAGGAGTAAATAGATCAATGTTACTTGGGAACCAGAGTTCTCACTGAGGAAAGAAGTATATGAAAGAAGGATGAGAAGAAGCTGGAGGTCCCTGCAAGAACATTCGCTTTTCATTTTTTGTTTATTTCCTGGTTCTGCTCAAAGGAAAGCCCTAGAAATAGAATCCCAGGAACAATGAACAAAGTAGCACCAGGCCTTGGCCTGTATATGCCATTTTGGTTTATAAATATCATTTGAAGACATAACATCACAGTTGTGGGCAAAGAAATAAAATACCTTTTTATACCTGAACGCAAACTATCAATGGATTTAAGAGGTTTCCACTGACTAAATTGGGGGAACAATAAGCATATAAAAATAAAATAATTTTAATAATAACATATCAAATTTTAAAAATCCATGAATTCTACCTCTTGCTCCCCCTCCCCCCAAGAAAGGCAGAGGAGAAAAAAGGAAAGAAGGAAGGTTCATCTTTATGGAAGACTTCCAGCTAATAAACAGAAGGAAAAATTCAAACACAGTATAATGCAAATGCCAAGGTAAAAATACATTTAGGCAAGGATTTCCAATGGATGTTAAAACCATTAGAGAAGGTTATTGAGAACATAAAATCCAAAGTTTTAAAGCTTTGATGAAACAGAATTCCCTACAGATTATGCATTAATTATTAAGGATAACAGATAGCTTACCAGTGAAGAAGTCTCATCAACACTACCTTAACTAAGTCACCAACTTAATATCATCTAGATGCTGCACTGAGAAGGACACAGTATCACATTTTTAGAATTATTTCCAAAAATGTTGAATATGAATGTACTCATGAGGAAACACTCACACAAACCCAGATTGTGTGACATTCCACAAAACAATTTTCTGAACTATTAAAAAATGTGATTAAAAAAGAGGAAAGTGGGGGAGAGCTGGTGTAAATTAAAGAGGACCGAAGAGACAAATGCAATCTGTGATCCTTGATGGAGTCTCAGTGAGAAAAAAGAGCTATAAAGACATTCCTAGGTCATCAGGGAAATTACAATATGGACTGTATATCAGATGGTTGTATAGTGTCAATGTTACATCCCTTGAGAGTGACAATATTATTATGACTATGCAGCAGAGTGTCCGTATTCTTGGAAAATATATGCTGATGTGTTTCAGGGTGATGCATCATAATTTCTGAAACATTCGGGAAGTTTAGCAATCTGCACGTGTATGTATCTATATGATGATAAATGTGGCAAATCAGCGAATTTAAGAGATGTCTATATGCCTGTTGGTTGTACTTTCATTCATCTTTTCACAGGCAACTCTAAGACTAGAACCGCCCTTCAAAATTCCGAGCTGGGCTAAGGTGACCAGGCTTTTATGTCCCTCCACCCATATTATCAGTCATCTGATGGGGACTGACCTAAAGAACACATGGCCTGAGCAGGGTCACTCTCCACCTGAGGCCGTCCCGGAAGGGGATTCCTGAAAGCTTTGGGTCTGCAGCACTCCCAGCAGCCTGGCTGCCAAGTGCCCCTTATAGGGGCATCTGGGCAGCACATCACAATGTCCACTCTGAACACTTCAAAATACACAAAGAAACTTCAGAAGTTATTGCCATAGGGGACGTTATTTCCCCAGCCAAAGAAAAACAGATGGGAAGGCGGATCCTCTGCCCCGATATGACTCTTGATAACACTCCACATTCTCTCCTAGTATTGTTATTGCTGCCAAGGATTTATTTTTGCAGCTATCCATTTAAGCCAACTTGTGTTTAGGTGATTCTAAAGAAAACAACGCTTTTCACCCTGAAATTATGTGCCTGGTGTAGCTGAAAGAAATATGGTAATACATAATCTTAACTGAAACCTAGTATAGCAATTTTCCTCTGAGAAGGTGAGGGTTACCCTTCAACGCCCTTACTCGCATAAGGAAACATCTCTAACTTGTATCAGCATATTTTCATTAAGTTCACATTGCCCTTCAAGGTGCAAAAGGGCTTTCATCTCTACGAAGGCAACAACTAATTAGAAATAAAGTTGCAAGAAAGGCACAGGCATTAAGCTGTAAGAATGGCACAGCCATTGCAGGCAAAGCATTCCAAAGGATCTAGAAAACACTTAGAAGTGCAAAATAGAAACCAGAAACTGGGCTCTTTCACATGAGACGTTTCAAAGGTGCAGTGGCCTTTTTGTTACAATTCTAACATTCATAAAGGATGGGGCTGGGGGGAGCACACTAATTAAAAGGCATTTCTTTTTTTCTGGTGGTTTAATGGGATGAAGTCTGTGAATTTCAGTTTGTGTAGGACAGTCACAACTGTGAGTGTTCTATTCTTTTACTCCTACAGCATAAACCATTATTTCATCTGGAAATTCCAAGTTCAACATTCAGAATACAACTATCAGTTGGTATCTGAGACCTGAAAATTAACTTACTGTTCATTGTAGATTTAGAGGTTGGAAATTACAAATGATATACAAGAAACTGCAAGACCATGAAAAGTACATGAAAATCTACTTCCAGGCTATGTGTCCAGTTTAAAGTTTTTACTTAGAAAAACAGCATAATGCCTGGCACATTATAGGCTTCCAATATGTATTTGTTGTATAAATTTTCAACAGAGAAAAAACAGAGAAAACCCTATCATTTTCAAGAAGTATAAAATAGTGTTACTGATTAAAATGCTTTACATGTTCTGAGAAATCTTAAAGGGTAGAATCTCATTAAGGGGACCTTAGTTAACTATTGATGTTTTATTCTTCATAAACTTCATCAAATAAATATTTGCCCAGCTTTTTGGATAATATTGCCCATCTTTGTTTAACAAAATGTAAGTTCTAAAAATCAACGAGCACACTGTCTGCTTCATATCTTGGTCCAGTGAGTTTTTGTGTTATTTTCTGGCCATGTGACTAGTTCAGAAGATGAAGGATTTGCAAATACATTTTTTCTTTTTTTCTTTTCCCCCAAACCCCATGGGATAGGAAAACACTTTCTGATTATTTTTCAGCCTGATATCAAAGGTACATAAGATCATACTTAGTAGTTGTCAAATTGAACCAATTTTCCCAGTTTACCTTTAAGTGTGTATTTATATAAATTGAAAAAAATATGTCCACATAGAGATAGAAAGGGAGAAAAAGGCAATAGATTAGAAAATTCCTACATATATCTATCTTGAAACAAGTGGCAAAAGCTCTCGAAAGGTTAATATTTGTGAGATATAGTTTTAATCACAAACTTTAGAACTACTGACTTTGACAAAACAGTCTGAGGGCTATTTGAGATATTACTATTTACTTTCTAAATTTATTTGGTACTGCCTTGACAGGACAGAAAAGATGAGTTGTTTGAACTTGAGTGTAAAAGTCTGTTTTCTATCAATTAAATCTGCTCCTGTCTACTCCCTCCCTTTAAAATGTTTCTCAGTATGGTACTTGTCCTGGTGCGTTTGATTTTATTTTGAAATGAAATATTTTTGTAGTTTGTTTTGTTTTGTTTTTTACTGCTTGAGGTATTCATTTTGAATCTCTGTGTCAGGAAATAGAAGTGTTATCTGTAAATGAGAAGCATATGCAAGAAACTCAGCCAATGTTGAATTTCAATGAACTTGGTGGTTCTAATGTCATGAAACTCTGTCAAATGTTAATAGAAATTATAGATAGAATTCTTAAGGAAGCTTTCAAATTACAGCCTCTTCTGTCAGCATTTGATAATAACCTAACATCTATGATATCTATCAAGATACTGAAGTATGATACTGAGCCCCTGAGGAAAAATCATGACATTCTTGGGTCAGTATAAAAACAACATGCATTTTAAGATTCAATCATTTCTAAATTTTCTATGTTTTTTATCTACTGCATGATAAATATGCAAAATTATGGGAAATTAAAATATACTTTCATCTGATATTTGGAAATACTTCTCATTAAAGTGATTGTATGTTTACTTAACTGTTCTCTCTTTTCACATGTCAAGAAAAAAATTAATATGAAAATTATATAGGCTTTTCTTTATCCAAATGTTCTAAATGGAAACACAATAAATGTTATTTAATAACTCAACCACAATGTTAAAATACATATTTTTTTAAAGTCTTTTCCACTTTATGTGTCAACCAACACCATTAGATTTCTGTAAAGACAAGTATGTAGTGTAGATAATGTTGCTTATCTTAAGTTAGTCTGGCTTTTTAAAACAATGCAAAAATCCGTGGAAATCAATAACCAGTGGTAGTGATGCCTTGGAATTCTTGCCACAGTTTGTAGAGTTCACAAGTCTGTCACTTTTACTTAACTAAAGCCAACCTCATCCTTCTTCCTGCTTCCGCTAATACCTCCTATATTTTTGAATATTCAAGGATGGAGAAGTAGAGCCATGAACAGAAATCAGGAAGCAATAATGATTCAAAGGAAACCAAGATGAAGGACTATCTTTATTCCTACCCTATTGGGCCCAATAGAAAATGATCTCCTGTCAGCTGATTGTGGTCCAAGTCATTACTTCCATCATTGTGAGGAAAGTTCTAGAATACAGAAGAGCTAACTTCAATAACAGGTGATAGAATCAAAGAGCCAACTTATTATGAACTGCACAACTGCTGGAGCAAAAGTGCTGTATCATCACAGTCTTAAATGTAGGGAAAGGGTTTTACAGCAATATATTCAGGCAAATTCACAAAGAAAATACGCTGTAAGGTGTAAGGTGGTCTCAGGTAAGTTCTGTTTACTGCTATCCTCTGTATGTACTGCTTCTAGAATAGTGCCTGAGATAGTTAATAGATGCTCAAAGAATGAATGCACCAAGGCTCAAGAATTACTGTGACCAGCTGATTGGGTCCCTTCCTTCCTCATAGGAATGATTCCAATGAATTCCAATTCTTCAGGTCAATTTCCTGAAGCCAAGCGTACAACCACAGTAAACATCCTGAGGTAGACACACTGTGTGTGTGTAACTATTACAAACAGGACATAACAGTGATGAATATCCCAGCCAAGAATACAAATCGGCATCTCCCGAAAGTGCTTTAAGCTACAGCTGTTAAAGTTATGCAACTTGAAGTCAAAGCATAGAACAATGTCATATTTAGAATTAAGTCACATTTCCCCAAATTTAAAGGTATTATTGGAGTTTAAAATTTCAAAACTCCATTACGAGTTAATAGGGATTTAGGTTTTAATCTTAGAACTACTTGGAACACTTGGAAAATTACTGCAACCAACATAATGATTAGTTTTCAGAAGACTGTAAGCTGAAAATCAAGTCACAGATTGAAATTTAAATCAAAGAGAATAAAAATGTTTAAGTACAATGGGAATAAATATTTGCAATGCGATTTATTTGGTAAATCACAATACAAATATAATTTACTACTTATTTGGAGAATTAAGACAAATTCACAACTAGGGTATTATTTGAATGAATTATATTTCTCATATCCATCAATAAGAAGGAAGGGATTGTCTTCTACTCATACCTCAAATGGCAATGCTCTCTACCTTTTATTTGTATGAGGTGTTTTTTGCTATCTTCACAGTTTACATTAATTTGATAATTTCTCTCACAGCTCTAACTCTTGCCCACATTTCTGAAGAGCTTCAAACTATTCTCATCCAAGAATGCGTTTGTGAGATTCAGGCCTATGTCTCTACCTAGATATCTCCATTTGGATGTTCTACAGGCTTTAAAGTCTTCATGTCAAAACTGATTGCATCATTGCCTGCCTAACCCCTAAATCCCAGTACTTCTACTGTATTTATCTCATGGTCAACTTAGTTACTCCAAATACTGCAAAGCCAACACCAAGCACTTTCCTTTCCTCACTCCCTCTACACAACTTAATCATCAATTCCTATCACTTCTACTCCCTGAAGTTCTCCTTAATTTATCCACTTCTGACTCAGACCATCCTTGTCCCTGGCCTGGCAGGCTGCCTTGCTCGGCTAACCTGTCTCTCTGCATCTGAGCTTGTCTTGTCACTAACCCCACCTCCATTCATCTCTCATCATGAAGCAAGAATGATCCTTAAGAAGGGCAAATCTGCTCACTGTAGCCCATTTGACAAAATCCTCAGCAGTTCCCCAGCACCCTAAGATTTATTAACTTAGACACACAGTCTGACATTCAAGCATTATATGATCTTTCTCACTCCTTTACTTCATTGACTAGACTTAAATCCTGTACTGTCTGTTATGGATGAACTGTGTCACCCCTACCCTCACCAAAATTCATATCTCTCGTTATTTGAACAAGATAATCAAGGTAAAACAATATCTTAAGAGTAGGGCTCTAATCCAATAGGACTCGTGTCCTTTTATAAGAAGAGGAGGAGACACCAGGAGTCCATGCAGACAGAGGTAAGGTCATGTGAGGACACATTTGCAAGCCAGAGAGAGAGGCCTCACAGAAACCAATCCTGGTGATTCCTTGATCTTGGACGTCCAGTCTCCACAACTAGTAAAAACTAGAATTTTGCTATTTAAGCCACTTAGTTTGTGGTATTCTTTTATGGTCACCCTAGCAAACTAATACACCCTTCTTCCATTCTAAGCCTAGAAATACCCGACTACCCCTTTTCTGCATCTTCTATGCCCTCCCCCTCACTGGTCAGGCTAATTCCTGCTGGTCTTTCATGACTCAGTGAAACTACTAATACACTTAACAAGTCTGACCCCTCCTCTAGGCAACACTGACTTAGTTGCTCCTTGTCTATTACAGACACTGTAGCTCCATATTGTTGTATTTAAATGGTCTAAATTTAAAATTCCTATCTGCAAATTATTTGCAAGCAGGGAATGTATTTGATACATTCTTTTATCTTCAGGGCCCAGAACAGGCACTCCTCATATCTGTTGAACAAATGAACGAACAGTATTCAGCACATAGTAGACGCTCAATAACCAAAAAATAAAAGGAAGGTAAGTATGTCAAAACTGTCACCAAAATGAAAGAGAGCTTTGATGGACTGTTGTTAAAGAGCTACAAGTACCTGCAAAAGTTCAGTAAATGAGCAAGTGGAGGAAAAATCAAGCACTTCAGTTTGGTGTCCAGACATATGAGCAGCACAAAATGCATAAATAATAGCAAAGCACAGATCAGAGAGCATATGTGGAAAAGAGTTAGACATAAGTAATTGTTCTACATCAGATAGTGTTGTGCATTTGTACAAGAGTGCAAATTTTATCTTCTTGATTTCTTTATCCTCTATATACACCTTTAGGAAAAATGGTTAGAAAATAAACCTTTTAAGATTTCATGAGATATTTCATGTTTGGTCCTTCTAATGGTTCTATTAAGTCTCTTCAAAGGGGCACTTTTGTGCCAGAGCAAACTTGAAAGAACAGAACATTTATTCCAAAAGCAATTTCCTTCCCCCGTTATTTTCTGTATTCCCTTGGCAGTGTTTTTCGACAGTTTTACTTGAATAAGAGCTTATTTGGTCCCAAACTAGTTTCTCCTGCTGCTTGAACCTATATTCAAGTCTCAGACCTTTGTGTGTGATCCCTGACCTGCTACCATGGAAATGATTACAATCACACAAGTACATATGTTATCATAAGATGAGCTCAGATATTTATAAAAAAAATTAAAGCAAACTCTGACAATTTTTTTAATTCATTGTGTTTCTTTCTTTTAGTCCATTCAAAGAAACTGAACAGTGTTTAAAATGGGACTTTTTATATTTACAGGAAGATGTTAAAAACAAAGTGACGATGGTGATGGTATCTACGATAACTGATAAGGATTCCTTTTAATTATATAAAATAATAAACGTGGCAACAGGATGGTTTAAAACAACCCTAGGAAGAAAGATGGATTAATTTCAATATCCTCATTTCATGGATAAGAAAACAGATTCAGAGATGTTGATTTCCTTAAAATTGTTAAGTTTTTCAGTGAGAAGAGGCATTACAGAAATGTCTGGTGCCAGTACCTTTGTTTTGATATAAGAAACCCTCCCAGATCAAACATCTAGCAAGTCGTGAGCCTCTGCCCTGACTGCTGTGTACAGAGATCCACGCAGGCAGCTGGGCTCTCCCAGTACATCAGCTCCACACCAGGATTCAAGCCGGTCTTAGGAAAGTTATGTTTATTAGAGCTTGGCCACTATTTGTAAGATCTGAAGCAACCATGTGGCCCCAAGTAGCCATGGGTGTCAGTAAAAGCAATCTTCCTGGAAAGTTTAGATAGCAATCAACAAAAAGAATCTGTGGAAGACTGAAGCCTTTGAGGGTCTTTTGAGGTGTATCTTGTGTCCCAATAACCAGTTTTCAGCAGTGCTTCTTGAGTCTTCTGGGTGCCCCTTTGGGAGGAGAGCACAGGAATTGCAGGTGCATGCTTCAATGTCTTCCAGCTTTGCATTTTCACCCTCCTCATTACCACTCCTACTGGAGGTTTCAAACAAGTTTGTAGGAAAGGAAAATGAGCTCTTCATTAGAAAATGGTCATAAGTTCATGGTTTCTGAAAGCCCTCTGAATGCAATCAAGTTCCGCAAGCCTCCAAGGAATACAGTAGTTCTCCCTTATTCATGGTTTCACTTTCCTTGGTTTCAGTCACCTGTGGTCAGTTGCTGTCAAAGGAAGCAGACGATCCTCCTTCTGACATATGACCAGAAGGTCAATAGCAGCACAAGGCCTACCTCATTCACCTCACTTCATCCCATCATATAGGCATCCCACGTTATCACGAGAAGAGGAGAGTACAGTACAATCATTTTGAGAGAGAGAGAGAGAGAGAGAGAGGGAGGGAGACCATGTTCATTTAATTTTTTTCTACAGTATTATTGTAATCACTTTCTTTTATTAGTAGTACTTGTTGCTAATCTCTTACTGTGTCTGATTTATAAATTAAACCTTATCATAGGTTTGTATACGTAAGAGAAAAAACAGTATATATAATGTTCAGTATTATCTGCAATTTCAGGCATCTATTGGAAGGCTTGGACCATATCCCCCACAGACACATGGGGACTACTGTACTTTTATGTATTCACAAAAGTATTTTAAAATATACCTGGCAGAAATAGTGTGATTTTTAAAAATTAGGTATATGTTTTCCACACAAGGAGCTATACAACTTGCTGCTGTTTAAAACCAAATTCCAAATCTGTTGTTTTGCTCAAATCCCAACTGTAACTTTATTAGTTTTTCATTTTTTTAATGTTTATTTAGTTTTGAGAGAGAAAGACAGAGTGTGAGTGGGGGAAGAACAGAGAGAGAGGGTGAGAAAGAATCCGAAGCAGGCTTGGGACTGTGAGCTGTCAACACAAGGCTCAAACCCACCAACTGTGAGATGGTGAGGTGAGCCAAAGTTGGGTGCTTAACAGACTGAGCCACCCAGGCGCCCCTGCCCATAACTTCATCCTAATGTTAGGAATCTTCCAGTCACGCAGAGCTTTCCATCAAGGGCAGCAAATCTACCAGTGCATTCCTTTCCTGGTATACCTCAAGGTTCTTAGGTTGCTCTAGGACATTTCCAGATCATTTCTCTTTCTAACCAATCACATAAGCCAAAGTAGCTTGGATCTCATCAGGCAGGAAGTAATTACCATTTGGTTCCAGACATATACTTTGCATTTCACCCAGCAGATTCCACGCACCCCCTAGCCGTGGATTCTGTGAAGGAAATGGAGACATTTTCTGTACTTCCAGCTCCATGGTAACACTATCTTTATGAAAAAAAACCACACAGGTACTATTCAGTGCAAGATTCTAGATCCTCTACCATACTTTCCCAAAGTCAGCCTCAGCCTTGGAATATCCTTCCCCAAATCACCCTTCCTACAGCATTTCCTCCTCCCTTCTTTTTTCAGCCCCTTGAAATAGTGTTGCTAATGTCTGCTCTCCGAATGGTGTTTTAAGGTTGCAGTCCCAAGATGCTCAAGCTAAAATTCCTGGGGCAAAGAACATTTATAGTTCAGCACATGTTTTCATAGTCAATGGGAAAAATTTCTCCCTCTCCTCCTAATGGACTTTCTTTAGTAATATGCTTCATGGCACCCCTGGATGTGTGTGGAGACTGACGTTGCCAGAATATTTCTTTTTTACAGCTTTTGTTGCTTTGACAGCTTTGATTTTATGGCAACTTTAATCATGTGTGTCCTATTCCTTCACCTCTGGCATTTTGCAAATATTCCATTTTTCTATCGCTGCTACCATAACTGCCTTCAACAAACTGTGATTCATCAAACTGTTTTCCCCTATGTCCTTCTACTGCATCCACATCGGAAACCCCCACAGGGAACTGCATCCAGCAAACAAGGTGATGCTAAATGCTCATGAATGGGAAAATCTATTAATTAAAAAGGGGAGGAGAGAGGAAAGAGGAAGGAAGAAAAATTACATGTCTAAGTTAACGCAGCCCCAAGACACCACCGGCAGTAACTTACACGCTGACACTTTAAACAGGCTTTATGAGTCTGTTTACTCTATTCACGACTACTCATGAAAAAAATGTGCTATCAAGTATAACAACACAATGTACATGTGTTATCTTAAAGATACAGTGAGTCAATAAATCATACCTGAGCTTTAACAATATTATATTTCCCTTTCTTGTATATTCATAGAATAATGGAAGTGGGAATGAAACAGATCTAGAGATGGAAAAGACCAAATAGGTTATCCATTCAATCTTGCTCTGACCGAGGATCAGTCTAGAGCAATAATACATCTTAGGTTTTGTCACCTGGAAATTAGTGTCTTCTCTGTGTCATAGCTTTCGACTGTTTTACCTAGCGGTTTATTTCTGAGAAAGGAGAGTTCTTAGACTCTAGTTTTTCTCCCTTAAAGCCAGAACTTAAATTTGACTTTGTTAATTTTCTCTTCCTCTCTCTCATTCAAATTCCCTGGGTTCTGCATAAAATTTTCTCTGCTGTGTGTACTTATACTCTCTTAATATTTTCTGCCTATTGCACTTCTAGGTTTGTGATGAATTTGTCCTACTTTGCATTTAAAACATACTTAGTGGTAAGCTCTGTTCTTGCTCTAAGGCAGTGTGGTCCATATTTAGGATTCTTATTTTCTTGAAAATATTGGCATTGTTTTCAAATTCCATTAAAATGCTATTGGCTCCCCTTTATAGATCATTAAAGATTTTTTCACTGCGAGTGAAGTTAATGCTACAGTTTACTAACTGCCTCTTCAAATTGATCAATTCATGCCATTTTAAAGCATTGTGATGTTTTGTTTACAAAGCTAAGGCAGTTTTCAAGTTGTTGGATTTGAGGCCACTCAAAAAAAGGGGAAAAAAGGAGATATCATGCTACAAAATACTTTACAGAAGTCATCATTATTATCAAAAGTATATAATATCTAGTATATTCAAGAGTGTATCATGATGCAAAAAATATAGATTGTAAATGCAGATAGTTCATTCACTTTTTATCTCCAGATCAGGCATAAAGTAGCTAGCTATTTAATAAATACACACAGAACTAAATGTGTATTTTTAGATAGTCCATTATTTGTTTAGAGACAAATAATTTCAAGTGTGCTCATTTTGCCATATAAAAATTAGTCATAACTTCACAAATATGAAATCAAGGGTTAGAAGATGCCTGTGTAGATGTCCAGAAGTTGTGCTGTTCAATTTACACGTATTAGGTCTAAACCTTGCAAGATCCCTGCAAGTCAAAGCAGCAAACTAAGGTACAGGAAGATAACTTGCCTAAGATCACAAGAAAGATTAGGAGACACAGACAGAATTCGAATGCAGTTGTGTCTCCCTGAATCAGGCAGGGTGGGCAGAATGTGAACCGAAAGAAAAGATCAGAGCTAGGAGTCAAATGAGGGAGCTCTGTCTGCGTCCACAGTGGTGCAGAAGCATGAGACAGTCTGGTACATACTGGAAACATGATAAGTTAAAGATAGGTATGAATGGAGCTGCAGTGATTACAGTGGGAGAAATAAATAAATGGAAGCTTGGTCATAAAGACCTTGCTCTTTGCTGCCAAAAAGAGTTTAGAGTTCATCTTATTGGGAAACAGAGCCATTAAACACTTTAAGCAAAGACTGCTGGTTGGTAGCATCAAGAACTGATTTGAAGAGAGTAAGGAGAGATAACCTGCTAAGAGTGATTATGCAATAGTCCAGGTAAAGGATGAGGAAGCATTGCGTTAAGACAGTGACTTTGATAACAGAAATAATGAGTAATGTTAATTAATTCATTTGTGGAGGGGAAATGAGTGAAAGGAAACCAGTTTACTGCTGAGTATATGGTGACACCCTCCACTGATACAAATGTAGAACCCAGAAATTCTTACAGAACAAAACATACATACATAGTAAATTACATATATATACATATTTATATATACCTATATATATGAGGGTGGGAACATGAAGGGGAAGGAAGGGATGAGCTGGATGAGTTTGTTTAGAGATTTTAAGTCCAATTTGGTACATGTTGAGTCTGTTGGATACGTCTAGTCCAGCAGAATACTGATGGTTGGAAGATTGTAGGATTGACTGCAATCAGTCACAAAATATTTAAACCATTGTGTGCTCAACTGTGAGGATTTTCTAAAATATGTATGCCCAGGCCTATTCTTAGATATCATGATTCAGTATTTCTGAGGTAAAGCTTAGGCTAAAAAACAAACCAATTATAATAACAAAACACTGCCCAGCCCTAACAAACACATCTGTAGGATTTCCACTGGATAGACCCTCAAAGTCTCTACATGATCCCTGTTTCACTGTTTTTTTTAATGTTTCTCTTTGAGAGAGAAAGAGAGAGAGAGAGAGAGAGAGAGAGAGAGAGAGGGAGAAAGCCAGAGAAAGGCAGAGAGAGAGGAAGGTTCCAGAGTGGGCTCTGTGATGATAGCAGAGAGCCCATGAGAGGCAGAGAGCCTGATGTGGGGCTCAAACTCATGAGCTATGAGATCATGACCTGAGCTGAAGTCAGATGCTTAACTGACTGAGCCACCCAGGTGCCCTCACTGTGTTTATACTAGTAGAAGGAGTAGGACTAGTAGCAGTGGTAATAGTGTGTTACAAACTATGGATCACAAACCATTGGTTGCTCATAAAATCAATTTAATAAGTTGCAACAAATGTTTTAGTGAAATTTAACAAAAAATATCAGAACTAATTGCCCATTGAAGAATAAATATGTTTAATAGTTTTATATCTATTTTCTATATTTCTATTTGTGTAGATGTGTAGACTGTGTGTGCATGTGTGCGTGTACACATGTATTAGTTTATAATGTAAAATTGTTTTTTCTTTCACAATCAAAAAGTTTCAAACCCACTGTTGTCCATGACAAAAGGAATTGAAGCTAAATGTTACAATTTTTTTTAATGTCAAGGTGGTCAAATCTTATGACGAAAACTGAGCCAGATATGAGATGTGATTCTATTTCTAGCTTTGTTACCTATATAATGTTGGTTCTGTGAAAATCAAGATTCCCAAATGGTTTTATTTGTAAACAAGAAATATCATAGCACTTGTAAACCACCTCACTAGTATTGATTTAGTAAGACCACTTATGTCAAGTGCTTTTAAGACTCAGAGAAACAGACTAATAACTTTTGAATTTTATGTTATTGTTTATAATGAACCTTCATGGATACAATCATTTTGGCTCACAAAGGAAGTCTATTGGATAGGTAGCAAAGGTTGCTTTATCCATATTTTACAAATGAGGAAATCAATCTCAAAGACGTTAAATGTACCTAGGTAATCACAACATTAACACTTCTCAAATATTAATAGATATTTCTGAGAAAAAAAGACTGCTTCCATTTGTATTCAATAATCACATTAATCAACGCCTCCACAGCTAATGATATCAAGACATTTTTCCTCCATCACCCACTGAAGCCAATATTGTAGACATATCCTCTAACCCTATTTTGCTAAGAAAATATATTTCCTTCATATTTTTGTTCAGTTCTTACAAGATAGATTAATGGCTGCCTACCCATAATTTCCTCATTCTTATTTGCTAAGGAGTCCCCAGTCTTATCCATGTACCTATACCTCAAAAATATGTTTTGGGTGCCTGGGTGGCTCAGTTGATTAAGCGTCCAGCTTCGGCTCAGGTCATGATCTCACGGTTCGTGGGTTTGAACCCCGCTTCGGGCTCTGTGCTGACAGCTAGCTCAGAGCCTGGAGCCTGGTTCAGATTCTGTATCTCCCTCTCTCTCTGATCCTCCCCTGCTCGCACTGTCTCTCTCTGTCTCCCAAAAATAAATTTAAAAAACATTAAAAAAATTTTTTTAAAATATATGTTTTTGTTCCCAGCTCAGGAGCAAATCCTGAGCAGTTTAAATATCAAGTTTATACAATTCTCCTTAACAATGATTGGCTCACAAATGGACATATGACCCATTCTGGACAATGAGCTATAAAGAAAGGTCTCCTAAATCACAGTGGAGGGACTTAATAGTAAGAATCACAAAGAAGAGACTGTTATTTTACTCCTTTTGATGCTCACATAACTGAATGCCTACTAGAACTGCAGCACCCATACTGGGACCATAGAGCAGCTGGCCTGAGGACCCTGCAGTTCCCTCAGATTGTGGCAGTGGGAAGATGCAAAGAACCTTAATCTCTGATGACACTGTTGAGCTGCTTAACCACTTGGCTTTGGAGTCATCTTGCATCTCAATGACTTACATGTAAAAGTGACAAACTTTCTCTAGAGTTAAGAATTTTGAGATATGTTTTTGGTACTTACAGCCAAACACCATCCTAATGAGTAAAAACCCCCGTACGTTTGGTCTATAAAGGAACCTTTTGAGATTAAATACTTTAAGTTTCCACCTAACTGATTTTTTATCACTTTAACAATAATTTACAGTAATTCAGAAATATTCTATTTTTTTAATCAAGCTAATCTAAAATACTATTCTATAGCTATTATATTTATTTATTGAGAGACTATTTCAAGATTTTTTATATATTTAGAGAATCCAATGTTTTTATAAACCATTCAAAAACACACTGGATAAATAATGACATCCAATGTATAAAATAAATTCATATGCTAATAATATATACAAAGTGTTTAATTTTGAAAATAATTAGTTGACTCATTTCATAATTCTTTGACTTACTACCTGTGTGTAACGTGGTGTATGTGTGTACAGTAACCTAGCCAATAGACATAAAGGAAATATGAATGGCCTCTGAATACATCTAACACTTTTTAAATTTTTATTCAAAACTGTTTATGTGTGTTTATGCATACTTTCCTCGGTAGACTATCCACAGCATTTATGAGAAAATTACTCTTTTTTTACTATTTTTGAATCAGATTGACACAAGCCAACAACCGTTCATTCAAATAACGAAGAACTGGATCTCTGATTTGCCACTTCATATGAGCATAACTCACACATAGATTACATACAAGGCTATACCACTTGGTAGAGTCTGAAAAGTACTAAAATCATTCGATGCTTTTTCAGAAAGGAAGACATAAATTAGACAATTGGATTTTTGGTTCTGCACCATTTCATCCACAGCAATATAGAGTGGTTTAATTTTCTTTCCAATACTCAATAAAATAAGCATATGAAAAATGTAGAAAAAATCATTGGAATGGTACAGTATTCAGAAAGTTATACTACTAAACTTTGGAAGAATAAACATAACACATTTATCATGGTGTCTACCATTCAAGGTTTATCTCTGAAAACTACATCACACTCCCTACTTCATCCATACTTAGGCACTAGATATAAAGAAAATACTCTTCTCTCTAGAATTAAAACCTCCACTTCTCTGTGTATCTGACCATACCATTCCCTTTTCTACAATGTTCTCTCCTTTCTTCTTCACTTGTTGCCTGGCATATGTCCATTACTCAGTACTTGTTCCAGAACCATCTCTGCTGAAAAGAACCCCCTAGGAAGAATACATGGCACTCCCTCCTCTTTGCTCTCATAAGACCCCATGCACTCATTCAATAAAAATTTATCTAATGCCTCTAAGCACTGGGAATACAGGCAGTGATCAAAATAGCATTCTTGCTCTTATAGACATAAAATTTTAGTGGGAGTTAGATAGATAGTAAGCAAATAAGCACATAATAAATAGAAGAGGTAGTAAGTTCTCTGAAGAAAAAGAAATTAGGGTAAGAAAGACTGTGAGGGGTAGAAGACAACTGTTGTAGGTAAGATGGAGAGAAAAATCCTCCAATACAGTGGGGCATTTGAGCAAATCTCAAAATTAAATGAGAAGGATAGTGACTACTTAGAAGAAGAGTATCCAAGGAAGAAGGGGCAGTGAACGCACAGGCTTGGAGGTAAAAGCATACTTGGAAGGTTTAAAGAAAAAAGAAGCAACAGAGGTAGTGGAAAGGGTGAGAGAAATGGGATGTAAGGTCAAAAAAGCAGCCTGATACCAAATCTTGTAAGCTCTGCCAAGGACTTGCAGCTTGTAGGTTAGTAAGATTAAAGCATTGGGAAATTCTGAGCAAGACGTGACTTGACCTTATTTCTAAAATCTCACTAGAGCTGCTTTGAGTAGAGCACATACTTGACGGTGAGAAAGTAAAGAGACATAAGAGAGGCTACTGCGGTGATCCACATGGAAACTGGGGGTGGGAGCTTGTCCTGGGACGGCTGCAGAGGCAGAGAAGGGAAAACTACGAACACTGGCAACTCTTAAGGGAGTTTGTTTAGCAGAGAAAAGAGAAATGGTTACTTCACAGGAGAGGGTAGTAAAGGCAATGGATAAATATCGTTACAATATATTAGAACATGCATTACACCAAGGGGAAAGATCCAGGTAAGAGGAAAACGTTGGTGATGTGGAGTTGAGAGGGGCTAATTGCTATGTCCTTTAGTAAGAGAGAGAGGTAGGATCCAGGATGCAAAAAAATGAGATGGCCTTTGTGGACCAGGGGCAGATAGTTCAACTACTGTAGTGGACAGAGACGCAGAATACTTGAGTGCAGTACAAGTGGGATAGTAGACTTTGTGGTAAAATTATGTAGACATCCTGTAGATGAGAAGAGAGGAGAGAGGTGTATGTGGTAAGAAATCATCTCAGATGTGAAAGACATAGTTGACTAAACAGAGACATATCAACCTAGCTGGGAAGTGCTAAGGGGCCTTTTGACTTTATGGGTTTTGAGTGTAAAATGAGATCAATTAACATTAACATGTGTAAAAACTAATGCAAATCATGAACCACAAAATAAACCAACTAAGGAAGGAAGTGAGGACACAGTGGTAGCAATAAACAATGAAAAAGGTGGGACCAGGGTCTCAAAAAGTTATTGAAACAGGAAAACTTGAAGGAGTAGCCTGGAGAAAAAAGGTGGCAAGAAAGGAAGTGGGGGGACACCTCAAAAGGAGATTTTGGTGGTAGCAGAGTGCTTGGTGTGTAGGTGGGAGCAGATAGCTGTGGTGAGGCAGAAGAAAAGATTGTAAGAAGCCTTTTATTGGGTGTTCTATTTCTCTTAGAAGGAGAAACATACTATGGAGCAATAGTAGGCAATTCACAGGATCTTTGATAAGGTTAAAGAATTATGGGAAGTGATCTAACTAGCACAATATCCAAATTACAGTAACACAATTGCTCACAGGACAGTTTTCCACTGCTACTGGGAACCCCAGATTTTCCTGCCTATAGATCCCCATGCCTGGTAACACTGGCTACCTCTCAGTCACCTTCACCAGAAAAATAGATACTGCACTGAGCTTCTTTCTTCCTTCAGCATATTTCCTAATCAAAATCTTACTTGGGACCATTTGATGGAAGAAATCTACATCAAATTCTTGAGCTCTAGTTGTAAAAGTTTAAAATTTAAGTTTCTAGTGTCTACCTTGGAGATTGAGATCTCATAAAGTAAGAGATTGCCTAAGCATAAAAAGGGTACCCAGAAGATGCTGGGAAATCAAACATACAACAAATATAAACCACAAGCATTTACATATTTGCTGTTATATTCCCCCCAAATGTTCTCAACACACAATAAAAATAAGCATGTGATAATTTTTGTTGCATCAAAAAGATAAATGCACGGCCATTTGTTATTTCTTTAACACTTGATCCCCACCCCAAATTATACAACAAAACAAAACAAAACAAAACAGGGGAATCTAGGTGGCTCAGTTGGTCGAGTGTCTGACTTTGGCTCAGGTCATGATCTCACAGTTTGTGAGTTTGAGCCCCGCGGTGGGCTTGCTGCTGTCAGTGTGGAGCCTGCTTGGGATTCTCTCTCTCTCCACCCCTCCCCTGCTCACATACTTTCCGTCTGTCAATAATAGAACAGATATTAAAATTAACAATAATATAAACTAAACTGGGGCATTAGAGGGGCATTAAATTGGGGAATCTTACAGCATTAAAATATGACCTTCAATCTCTGGGATTGTTCTAGATATTAAGACTACTTGGGGAGCTCGATCATTTTGAGATTCTATTCATTTCAATGCAACTGTCCTAAGAGGTGCTGGCTCTCTGGTATGGTAATGTATGAGAATAACAGAACAGAGTGACTATTCATTCCTTAAACAGATATTTATTAAGCCCCTAACTATAGTTATACATTCTTCTAGGTGTTGAACACACAGCAATGAAAAAAAGAGATAAAAATCCCTGTTGATGGCATTTACAATTCTAGAAAAATGGGATGCTTTCAATATCACATCCTTTTTAAATGATGACAAAATTAATACATGTTTATGACAGAAAAGTGTAAAAAAAAATAATTGTTATAGCACTAGTGTAACTTTTGTGCTTTTTGATGCATGGTACTGTAGTTTTTTTAAGTATCTAAACCTGCATATTTTATTACAAAATAGAATGTTACCTAAACGTAGTTTTCCATTTTGCTTTTTTCGCTTGAAACTAGTTCTGGGATATTTTCCTATATGATTATGCAGTTTTTATAAAATTTTTAATGTGTATATATTGTTCTGTCATATAAAAGTACCATAATAAGGTCCCTTTTACAGACCACTTAGATAGGTTTCCAGTTTCCCATTATTATATACAATGCTGCAGTGAACATCCTTGGACTTATGTATTTGCACATCTATCTGATTATTTCTTCAGAATAACTTCACAAATATGCAACTCCAATGTCAAAGAGTAACCATATTTAAAGACTGTTAATATATAGGCCAACTCTGGTCCAGAAAAAAATTGTGCCAATTTTGTTCTCAGCTGTACCGTGTAAGAGAGCACCTATTTCCTACACCCTAGCAGATTCTACTTCTTTGATTATTAATCAACTTCTGATGATTCAGCCAGGGACTCTCGCAGTAGGGAGAAAGGTAGTTGGGCAGCTGTCACTAAATGATAAGTCAACAGATTTTTTGATATGTACCATTTATCCACAAGGATTACCCTATGCCCAGTGGGATCCTTACTTGTTTCATGCTGATAGGAATGTTTGCAAAACTTCTGAAGGGAGAAAGGAAAAGAGGAGAGAAAAAAATGTCAGTAAACCTCACCCTTATCATTATTACCAATCCATTTTTCATTAATAAACAATATTAATTGTATTGAAAAAAAATTTAGATAACGTCAGTAATGACAAATATAATTTAGCTCTCTGGGTATGCCTGTATGTAGCATACAGAGTTATCGAACACAAATGGAAATACAGTTGAGATTACATATTATGCATCATTAAATAAGAAACGCTGAACAACGTGAGAAAGCATCTTCTATCTCTTGGAATGCCTATATTCTAACTTGATATAATCTGTAGAATCCAAGGAAGAGATGATACTAAACGGACAGTCACTTTTCTTAACATCTGCTCCACTTCTCAAACTGTATTAGTTGATTAAGTTAATGCTTATTGATTAAACTTGATGCCAGACTGTTTTCTGCGATGTGGCCAATCACCACTTAACACCAGGGACAAGAGGATGTTCTAGTGAGAGGACTCCAGAGGCCACTGGCCTCTAATTCAGACTTAGTCCCCCTAATTCAGAACTCTCTGTCACAGGGGTGCCTGGGTGGCTCAGCTGGTTGAACACCGGACTTTGGCTCAGGTCATGATCTCGCACTTTGCAAGTTTGAGCCCTGCATTGGGCTGTGTTGGCAGGTCAGAACCTAGACCCTGCTTTGGATTCTGTGTCTCCATCTCTCTCAAAAATAAATAAACATGAAAAAAGAAAGAAAGAAAGAAAGAAGGAAAGAAAGAAAGAAGGAAAGAAGGAAAGAAGGAAAGAAAGAAAGAAGGAAAGAAAGAAAGAAGGAAAGAAGGAAAGAAAGAAAGAAAGAAAGAAAGAAAGAAAGAAAGAAAGAAAGAAAGAAAGAAAGAAAAGGAATCTCTGTCACATAAGATCCCATGAAAAAAAAAATCTCCCTTAGCTAGGACAGCCTCGCTAAGCCTGTGTCAACTGGGAAAACCACTCAGAGTACACAGCCCTTTATTGTTATTAGTGGTGCTGGCAGAATCCCACCTCTCTCTGCACAGCGTACACCCACAGCCTTTAACCTCTCGTACCAAGAGAGTCCTTCATAACCAGAGCAAAAGTGAGAAAGCCTCTATCCTCATCACAAGTGACACCTCTGCATTTTTATAGATCCACTGAATAGGTTAAGTCCTAGTTATGATCTGTACCCAGGCTCTTAGTCAAAATCCTCTTGTTTCCTATTAACTCCTCTGCCTGGCTTGAGCTTGTACTTATTGAACAAACCCCACCTAGTCAGACCAAAATCAGTTTATGGCTTCCACTTTGGCGTCAGCCTTTCCCCATTCTCCGTAGACCCCTGTGTCTCCAGCAGTCTAAACAGGTCCTCACCTGGTCCACTAACTCTCTGCATTTGTCTTAGCAGAACCAGATGGTTTTACAGTCTTCAGAAAGTGGAGGTGCAGTCTGAACTTCCTCAGGATTCAGGGTGAGCATCTTCTGGATGAGTATGGTGTAAAAGAAATTTCTACACATTTCCTCCCTTAACTTTCACAACAATTCTAAAAGAACCCATCTTTACTCTAAAAGTGAGAAAACTGAGGCACAGGCAGGTTAAGGGACTTGTCTAGCTTTTACATAATGGAGCCAAGATTTGAATCTAGGTCTCCTGAATCCAAAACAATGTTCTTTTTTTTTTCATTTTTTTACGTTTTTTATTTATTTTTTGAGAGGGAGAGACAGTGCAAGCAGGGGAGGGTCAGAGAGAGAGGGAGACACAGAATCTGAAGCAGACTCCAGGCTCTGAGCTAGCCGTCAGCACAGAGCCCGACGCGGGGCTGGAATCCACAAACTGTGAGATCATGACCTGAGCCGAAGCCGGATGCTTAGCTGACTGAGCCACTCAGGCACCCCTCTGGTCATTTTTTTAATCGAACTCTTTTTTGTTAAGTTGTAGGAATTTTCTATATATTTTGGAATATTAACTCCTTGGCAAATATGTAATTTGCAAATATCTTCTCTGATTGAATAGGTTGCCTTTTCCTTTTGATAATGGTTTCTTTCACTACACAGGTTTAAAGTCTCAGACTACTTTATGTGAACTATGGGTGACTTTTCTGTTTCCTGAAATGATATTTGTGCTATAGTAACCAAAACACTGTGGTATTGGGATAAAAACAGACACATAGATCATTGACACAAAATTGAGAGCCCAGGAATAAACCCACACATATATGGACATTTAGTTTGTGACAGTGGAGCCAAGAACATAAAATGGAGAAAGGACAGTCTCTTCAATAAATGGTGTTGGGAAAACTGGACAGCCACATGCAAAAGAATGAAACTAGACCACTATCTTATACTGTATCCCCAAATTAACTCAAGATGGATTAAAACTTGACCATAAGACCTGAAACCAGAAAGCTCCTAGAAAAAAACAGGTGGTAACCTCCTTGACCTCAGTCTTAGCAATGTATTTGTGGATATGAATCCAAAGACAAGAGAAACAAAGGCAGAAATAAATTGAGGGGCACCTGGGTGGCTCAGTTGGTTAAGTGCCCAACTTCGGCTCAGGTCATGATGTTGTGGTATGTGAGTTCAAGCCTTGTGTTGGGCTCTGTGCTGACAGCTCAAAACAATGTTCTTATACCTTATGACACTGAGATGGGACCATGCAGACCAGTCCTTAACACCTTTTGATTTTTTAAAATGTTTTTTTATTTATTTTTGAGAGACAGAGACAGCGTGAGCAGGGGAGGGGCAGAGAGAGAGAGAGAGAGACAGAGAGAGAGAGACAGAGAGACAGACAGAATCTGAAGCAGGTCCAGGCTCTGAGCTAGCTGTCAGCACAGAGCCCGATGGGGGGCTTGAACCCACAAACTGTGAGGTCATGACCTGGGCCAAAGCCGGCCACTTAACCGACTGAGCCACAGAGGCGCCCTCCTTAACACCTTTTGAAACAGAGGTGGTTTTCTCCCATGGCTCGATTTGGTAATTTTCAGCTGAATAAAAATCTCCTGTGTCGTGCCCATGTGGGTCCCTCGCCCACAGCACCAGACAAAAGACAGACAGAAATCTGACAGGCAGCCACCCCCCCTGCGCATGAGCAATAATGTCAGATAGGAAGCATAATTAACAAATAAAAGCATATCTGGCCAATGCTTAATAATAGATGGAGGAGTTAACTGACCTATTCAAAACTTACAAAGCACAGAGAAATGATAAAAGTGTAAACAGTATCTTATTGCCTGTCTTATACCCAACATGGTCCCCTCAGCAAGATATGTCCTCCCAACACGAGTCCCATGCAAAGGTATCCCAATTAGTAAGAGACCTTAGGCATCTGAACATGTAAAATAGCATTCAGAAGGATTGTGATTATGTAACATACTATATTTTTCCCCAAAAAAATGAGCAAAAGAAAAATTCTACTATACGGCTTTGGCTTAATTGCCCTCATAGTCTAATCAGGAATGAGAATGATGCTATCTCCTCTTGCTAACCTTTGATCTGCTCCCTACCAGGGTTTATTTCATTTCCTCAAAACCGCAAAAAAGAATAAAACGAAGTGATCAAGGCTGAAGTCTCCCCCTTTGCAGTTTTTCCTAGCTTAACACGCTTTTTACTACTAAGCCAATCATGGAAGATTTCTGTTTAATAAATCACAGGGTTATTGCTGCTGATTGTTACAAAATTTCTTAACACCATGCTCCTTTATTTCAGCCAAACAACATTTTTCTTAAACGCATTACAGCAGTTATGTTAACTGACCACAATTAAAATTCTACCTTGTAGTAAGATGGTTTGACCTCTATCTCAACACACACAAGAGTCGTGGAGTTGACATAGCCAGTTTACAGTAAAAGACGAGTCAGTTTCTGAGATAATCCTTATGCCAGGCAGAATATTACTGGAAATTCTATTGGGCTTTAAGAAGACACTGTACTGTATTATGAATACCAATACTGTTAAGTGCCCAAGTTTGCACACAAATTGTATAATCTCTCAAGACACTACAGGGGTTACTTAGAAGACAAATGTGACATCATTTATCATATTGATCCTTGTCATAAATAAAGAACTTGTATCTTTCCTCACGACAGCATTTTCCTAAATGTCATTCAGCATTAACCAGAGAAACAAAATAATAACATTTTCAAAATCAGGATTAGCATTTAGGTTGTTGCTGGACATTTTAAGATATGAAGGAAGTAGCCTTTAGTCCTTGTCTGAGGAGAGAGAAGACAAGGAGACTTTACCAATGCTCATGCTTATCTTAGTCTAGGAAATATTCTGTCTTATACTTCTTTCCTCTAACATCAGAGAATGGTCACCTGCTTACCTGTTTCTCACTGATCGAGTAATCTTTTTGGTAAGTTTAAAATAAATGAAAAGTGCTATATCTGTAGAATTATGGAGTTCTTTTTATACCATGAGTGCACTTTGGTGATTAGTGAATCTACACTGGTAAACTAAGATCCAAAAGGCAAGTATGTCTGATTCTGCCTTTATTTTACCAAATACATGATTTTCCTCCTCTCACTAGCAGCTTAATGAAGAGGTTTTCCAAGAAAAGAAAATACAACAATAAGTGATAAACATGGTCAATTATTGTCCACCAACTTATTATGCCTGAATAAGAACACATTAGGCTAAGAATTGCATTATTTGGGGCTCCTGGGCTCAGTGAGTTAAGCATCCAACTTTGGGTCAGGTCACTATCTTGAGGCTGTGAGTTTGAGCCCCACGTGAGGCTCTCTGCTGACAGCTCAGAGCCTGGAGGCTGCTTTGAATTCTGTGTCTCCCTTTCTCTCTGCCCCTCCCCTGCTCATGATCTGTCTCTCTCTCTTTCTCAAAAATAAACATTAAAATTTTTGAAAAAAAAAAAGAAATGTTTAAGAACTGCTTTTCTTACCATTGCCATTTATTGGACATTTTACTTGATAAAAGAAAATATATCTTTGTGCTGTTTGTCCACAATTCTTCACACTAATATAGCCACCTAAGCCTAATTAGTTGCCTAGTTAGAATGGAAGAGATGGATGTATTTTAAATGGCTCCAAAATATATTATGGTACATATACATTTTCTTCTTTGATTCTACGTTTCTATTTGTAATGGGAAATGGTCACAGTTCACATCAAGAAGGTTTTAGAATTCTCTCATGACTCTTTCACAGCATTGCTCTAACCCATAATGACCAATGTGTTATTTTCCATTCCCAAATTCAGTCAGCATACTGCTTCTTTATTATTTTGGAAAACAAAAAAAGGAACATAGAACATATTTTGCATCAAGATGGTTCTCGGTTCTCTTGTCTTTCTCTTCAATGTTTCTCTCTTCCCCTCTTAATTTACACATTTTACCTATACTATAAACATTACTATTTTTTATGATAATTTAATGTCACAATTCTCTCCCTTGTTTGTTCAGTTAATCTCTCCACATTGGCTCTTAGGCTTCTATCTTCAAAAAGGTTTTCTTTTTTGAGGTTCTTTTTTTTTATTTTAATAACTGTATGTTTGTACCTTTTAATTCCTGTCACCTCTTTCACCTACTCCTCATCATGTCCCAGAATTACCAGTTTATTCTCTGTATTTATGAGTCTCTTTGTTTATTTGTTTTGTTTCTTAGATTCCACATATAAGTAAAATTCAATGGTATTTGTTCTTGTCTGGTTTATTTCACTTAGTATAAATTCTCTAGATCCATCCATGTAGTCACAAATGGAAAGATTTCATTCTTTTTATGGCTGAATAATATTCCATTGTTATACCACATCACCTTTTTCCATTCATCTATCAATGGACACTTAGGTTGCTTCCATCTTGGCTCCTGTAAATAATGTTGCAATAAACAGAGGACTGCACACGTCTTTTTTAATTAGTGCTTTCATTTTCTTCATGTAAATACCCAGAAGTGGAATTACTAGATCATATGGTATTTCTATTTTTAATATTTTAAGGAACCTCCATACTATTTCCATAATGGCTACTCCAATTTATGTTCCCATCAAAGTGTACAAGGGTTCCCTTTCTCTAAAGCTATGCCAACATTTGTTATTTCTTTTTAATACTTGCTATGTGTGTTTGCCATCTATGTCTCTTCTTGAGAAAGATGTCCTCTAGGCAGAAATACACACATATATATGATCAATTAATCTATAACAAAGAAGGCAAAGATACACAATGGGGAAAAGACAGTCTTTTCAATGAAAATTATTGGGTAAAACTGAACAGCTACATGCAAAAAAAATGAAACTGGACTATTCTTTTATATCAAACATAAAAAATAAAATTAAAGACCTAAATGTAAAACCTGAAGCCATAAAACTCTTAAAAGAAAACATGGGCAGTCTACGGCCACACCACCCTGAATGCACCCGATCTTGTCTGATCTCTGAAGCTAAGCAGGGTTGGGCCTGGTTAGTACTTGGATGGGAGAAAACATGGGCAGTCAATTCTTGAATATTGTCCTTAGCAATATTTTTCTGGATCTGTCTCCTCAAGCAAGGGAAACAAAAGCAAAAACAACCAATTGCAACTAAATCAGACTCAAAGGCTTTTGCAAATGAAAGAAACCATCAACAAAACGGAAATGCAAACTATGAAATAGGAAAAGATATTTGCAAATGATATATCTGAGAAATAATATCAAAAATATATAAAGAACTCATACAACTTAACACACACACACACACACACACACACAAACCCCACAAATAATCTAATTTAGGGGTGTCTGGGTGGCTCAGTTGGTTAAGCGTCCGGCTTTGGCTTGGGTCATGATCTCACAGTTCCTAGGTTCGAGCCCTGCGTTGGGCTCTGTGCTGGCAGAGCTCTCTGATCCTCCTCTTCTCGTGCTATCTCTCTCTGTCTCTCAAAAATAAATTATAAAAAAAAAAAAAACAGAAAAAAAATAATCTAATTTAAAAAGGTTATTATTGTTTTGAATAAGCTTCTACCAATTATGGTCCATTAATTTAGCCATAACCCCTTTCTAGTAATTCTAAATGACATTTTCTGACTGATCTTAACATACTTCTTATGGAGGTTTTTTTGTGCCTTGATTTCAGTGACAATCTCTTACATTCAGCTGTGTTTCTCAGGACCCTGCCTTGAGATCTTTATTATTTAATCTTTTTCTGAGCCTTTCAATGATTTTAATCATTATCTTCAACTATCCCTTGTCTATGAATGATTCCTGTGTTATTTATGGAAGGCCAACATCTAAATTTTTGGATTGTTCATGCAATGAACACTTCTCTGAGTCATTTCTCCCACAATTGTCCCATTCCATCCATGAAGATCTCAGAAATCCTCACTAGATCCTCTGTGAAAAAGAGAAAGAACCTAAAGTCTGAGAAGGAATTTTATATTTCCTTGTGTTTTTGTTCTATTTTTGTTTTGGACTCACCCTGGACATATACCCATCACTTTGAGCCTACATCATTTTGCCCAATACTGGGTGAGACAGAGAATCTAAAAGATCAGGAAGTAACATATGGAGAATGTAGACATGGCAAGAGGCAACCTAATATGGTGGTAATGAGCACAACTTACAAAGTTAGGTGACCAGAGTTTGAATCTATCTTGACAGTGGACAAGTCACTTAACCAATCTGCTTTCTAGTTTTCTCACATATAAATGGGACGAATGATAATGCCAAGCTCAAAGTGCTGTTATTATGATTGTTAAATAAGCTAATATTTTCTCCAGAGTCTAGAATATCGCCTTGCTCATGCAAAGTCCTGTCTAAATACTTGTTATACAGGTAGCTGCTAAGTGAAAAAATAAAGCAGGGAAGATGGGAAGACTGGAGATTTTAGAATTGCAGATCAGGTAGCCAGGGAATGGCTCATTAGGAAGGTGAAATTTGGGCAGAGAGTTGACAGAAGTCAGATAGAAGATTGTTTTGCCATCTTAAGGAAGGACATTCTAGGCAGAGAAAACTGCAAGTATAAAATAACTGAGTCAGGATTTTGCCTAGTATGTTTGGGGAATTCTAAGGAGGTCAGGTCAGTGAAAAGGTAAGAGTCACATTAGACAACTGAGACTGGAAATGAGAGAGGGAGATGAAGTTCTAAGAGGGGTGAGGCACAGGAGTATTAGGCTTTTTGATTGCTGATTACACAGGTTCATTCTGGTTGTGATGCAGAAAATAGTTTAAAATGAGGCAAGAAACTACTCATAAGGCCACTGCAACATAATCAGATGACAGATGTTGATGGATATGACCAGACAGGGAATGGCAAAGTAGTAACAAGGGGTAAGATTTGAGATATATTTTTAAATGAAAGTCCATAGAGTTTGCTGTTAGAATAAATGTGAAGTATGAGGTAAAGAGATGAACCAGGGATTATAAGAACTTTAGCCTAAGGAATTGGAAAATAGAATTACAATTAAATTAGATGAGAACCCTTATAAGAAGCATAGGTTGAGGAGGAAGATCAGGAATGTGGTTTTTGACATATTAAGTGTGAGATGCCAACTGTTTCTCTAAGTTAAGATGTAAAAGTACAAAGTTGAGTCTAGAGTTAAAAAGGATAGCTAGACTGAAAATATACACTTGGGAATTATCAGTGACAGATAGCAATTAGAAGCAAAAAAAAATAGATAAGATAATCTAGGAAGTGAGCATAATTTAATGAAATAGAGAAGGAACATATCCAAGCATTGATCCCTGGAGTGCTCAAAGGTTTACAAAAGAAATGAACAACAAACATAGGAGACTGCGAAGAACCAGTCAGTGATGTTAAAGGAAAACCAGGAAATGTGGTGTCCTAGAAGTGGAAAAAAAAATCATTTTAGGAAAGAGGAAGTGAACATCAGGTGATCAGCTTCATCAAATATGTTAGAAAGAGGACCAAGAATTATGAGTTAGATTTAGTAACTAAAACTTTAGTGAACTTGAAAAGATGAGTTTGCAATGCAGTCATGGGAACAAAATCTTGGGATCAAAGGACAACGGAAAAGAAGAATTAAACAGAATATAATTTTTTTCAAGGAGTTTGGTATTAAAGGAAGGAGAGAAATGGGGTGATAGATGGGGAGTTAAGTAAACAAAGAAAAATTAGATTTTTTGTGAAAAAGAATTTTTGCTAATGCGAAGAGTCTAGTAGAAAAAAAAATAAGTAAAGGAAGAGATCAGTAACATTTACTTCCATTTGAATCACTGAGCCCACCCCATCCCTGTGAAGTACACTTTTACTGCTGCTCCTACCTACTTATTAATTTACTCAGTCCAATCATCAAAGGTCCAAAGCCAAAGCATGTTTTTCTCTGGCCCCTCTGCCACCACTTTTATAAGCACTCCCATTTTTTGCTCGCAAATTTGGAAATCATGAGAATCTTTTCCTAAAACACTATCTCTATCCTTTACTTTGCATGAAGACTGATTTTCCCAATATGGTGCCTCTTCCCAGAAATTGATGCAAGTGAAGGATGCACATGGTCTGTCTCACTTGAATCAATTGGTCAATCTTGATTCATTTATCTGACTACACTCTGGGACCCTTTGGACACTTTGACTATATCATTGTTACCAAAATTAGATTCTCTTTTCTCCCCCTTTTTATTGGGCCACACTTACCTCGGGCACTGGTTACACCCATAATAAAGGTTTCCAATCTCAGTTGAACTTATTCCTATTCAACATTTTTCCCCCATAGTCGGTAGTGACTGTTCAAATATCTTAGGTTTCTATTTTCATGTCTCTCTCTCTCATTCTAAGATTATTTAGTTCACTCATTTTACCTTTACAGAGGTCCTGCTACATATTTAATTTGGTGCTTGACACTAGTTATACAAAGATCCTTGATTTCAGAGATCTTACAATGCCACAAAAGAAGAGAACTGGATTAAAAGAAAAAGTCAAAGAGAAATAATGGAACAGAAAAGAATAAACAGAATCAAATAAACAAACAAAAATAACATTTAAATCAAATTGGTTCATGTTTTAACATAAGTATTAAGCAAATTAAATGAATGCATAAGAATAAATAACTCCATAAGAGAAGAGTCAGGATAAGTCTGACAGAGGTGGTGTTTGGTTTGGGAGTTAAGAGAATTAAGTTTTACAAGTCCCAGAAGAAGAGATTGGACAGAAGGTGATTCTAAGCAGAGGGAACTTTTAGAGCAAGAAAATGAGGCATAAATTCATGACTTTCTCATGAAATAACCACTCCAATGTTCCTGGAGTATACAGTACAAACTAAAGATTTTGGACTACTTCTTTAATAATGTAAGAACCATGAAAAGTTTTTGCAAAAAATGAGTAGAGATGTGTATGTGTCTGTTTAGGAAATATTCCTGGGAGTAATGTGGAACACAGACCTAAGAAAGAGAAAGATTCAATACAGTTAACTGGAAACTATGATAAGTGTCTAGAAAATAAAGGGCAAAGGTCTCTAGAGGAATGTCATAAAAAAAAAACCAGAAAGAGTTGGCTTGTAAGTTTTTCATGAAAATATATAATTGAAAAATTTGCTGATAAATTTAGCGAACTATGAAAGGAGAGGAGTTAATCTTGGCTTTGATACTTTTAGCCTGGGCAATTGGGTATATAGCAGGTGCATTAATTACAATAATGAATACAGGAAGCTTTAAAATAGAGGAGATGGGAAAGCAACAAACAGGTTAGGTCTGAGATGCCTTTAAAACATCTGAGTACGTATGTCCAGTCAAATTCAGAACTGGAGTTCCTCTGAGATACTGAGGCTGGAAATATTTACTTAGATGTCAGCAGGATGTAGGTGCAAGTTAAACTTGAAACATTGGACTAAATCCTCTGAGAGAGTGACAAGTAAGGGGGAGAAAAAGGATATCATGAAAAAGATATACACTTTGAAGGCCGTTAGGGTTGTATCCAGAATATAGTCTCTTTACCGTCTATACTTGGCACCTATTTCCTCAATCTTATTAACCAATAAAAACTGACAAGGCTTAGCTCTTAAACTTAAATCTCAAAAAGCACTAGTCCCTAGCTTTTTTTTTTCCCTCATAGCTTTCTTCTCTCTTTTTTAAATTTATTTATATTTTCAAAGAGTATCAGATGATTTCTTCAGGCTTCTCTTCCATAATAACTAGCAGAAATGCCCTAGTAGTTGCATATTAGAGAATCATTTTATCATGTGTTCATACTAAGACTGTTTAATTTGACAATTCCATGATTTTAGTATATTATCACCTGTTTTGTTCTTCTAAGGGATACAAGTGCTTTATTTTCAGAAGTTAGTTCTTGCATGTGCCAGACACTGCAAGGCTCACATTTAGCAAGTGATTCTTCTCTATGCCAGCACATTTTTTAATGTTTTTTTATTTATTTTTGAGACACAGAGACAGTCCGAGCAGGGGAGAGTCAGAAAGAGAGGGAGACACAGAATCTGAAGCAGGCTCCAGACTCTGAGCTGTCAGCACAGAGCACGATGTGGGGCTCGAACCCACAAACCATGAGATCATGACCTGAGCCAAAGTCGGATGCTTAACCGACTGAGCCACCCCCACGCCCCTATGCCAGCACATTTAACACTCCATATCAGGTCATGTCTCCGTCAGACACACAGTAACCTATGCAGCTTATTCACGACAAATTTTTGGGATAAGTTCACCAATGTCACAAGGTACAAAATCACAAAAACAACTTTTTTTTAATAAGACATACAAAGTTTACCCCCTCAAGTACGTACAGAAGGGTTACACCTAGATAGGGTATCACTTGATATCAGCAACCAAGAGTCGACATAAATAGGCAAAATAAGAAACCACTGCAGTCTTGAACTGGGGTATTTTTAGACTATCATTTGAGCACATTTAGATGAGAACCCATCCTTATTAATGGATTGGAAAGTTAATTGATCTGTATTATGCCTGAAAGTGGCCAGGGAAAATGAAAAATAAGGGTACTCACTCTGTGCCCTACTCATATATTTAAGCTCTATGTACTTTTAACTTACACCATCAGCAGTTAATATACAGATAACTCATTTTAAAATTGAAAGGGTTATAGGGTTATAATTTTTATAATTTCTCCTCAGTAATGCTTTATATATTACATTTAAAGCACCCAGTGAAAACTTCCCAAGGATTTCTGTACTTGACAAACTTTACAGAAATTTCTTGGCCAGTGACTAAAACCCTGGCTTATTTGAGACTGAACATATAACTACTAAATGAGGTAAGCAGTAAAATTATTCTTACATGTGTGCACGCTCAAGAATTTTTTACATATATTAGGAATTTAAAAATATATATTTTAAATCTGAAATTGGCTTCTGGGCTTCTACCAATCCTCAATCTAAATAGTCTTGCATCATTAGCAAATTTTGCAATTCACCCCTCCCTCTCTCTCCACCCCTTGCCCCTGGGTAATAAATATCCGGAACCACTCTACTCCTAGTACAGCCTTCAGAGTATCCATTTACCTCGCCTCACATACACAGTGGCCCAGAGCTGCTGCTTCTTTGTTTTTTCTTCAATAAGTGGGTTTTAAATCCCTCAATAGTACCTTTGATTTCTGATCTTCTTTCACTACTTAATCTCTAAAGGCTTTATGAAAATTCTGTTAAAGTTGTCATCGATCATAACCTGTAACTATTTTTTTTTGCATGTAAAGTTTTTCAAAACACTCTTTCATGTGAGTGAAGCAAAATTATTTTAGAGGAAATCTCCCATACTTGTGAGTGCTTATGCACAGCCACATCTGATAACCAATTTCTACTCGTGGTGCTGTGGTTTTGCAAATATACGCATGAGGAATGGGGAGAACCAATGCCGGGTTGATTACTGCTGAGCAGACTCAAGGCTCCTTCTGTACTGTTTTCAGCATCAGTGATTTCAAAATTATGTGATCTAAAATTCTTTCCCGCCAGGATGCTGTCTTCCCTTCCAGAAGATAATGTTTCTCCGCCAACACGAAATGACAACATTCCCTTCCTTCACCAACAGCTGTACATCTTTCAGTTCTTGCCTTGGCTGTCACAGGCTCTACCCAGTGCCTCCCACTCTTCCTGCCGTTGCGTGGTGAACGTGGAGAACGTAATTCTCTTAGTTGTTCATAGAGGCTCAAATGACAAATGAATTTTTCTACCCCTGCTGCTCTCTAAACTTTGGGAAGTATCAAGTGAACCATTAGCCATTTCATGATATTCAACTTGGGTGACCATGCTGGGAAGAGTTGCAATTTAATGCCTTTTTAAATGTACGGTTATGGGTTATATTGTATGTAGTTCTATTACATTTTTCTACCATGTTTTCCTTTTAGTGTGCCATTAAAAATTTATTATTTTTATTTTCATTATCACATTATAATAATTGTTACATTTCCATTATTGTTTTCTCATTTCTTTTTATAATGGTTCTAAGATTAATAAAATCTTTGACATTGTCTTGGGAGGTCAGCAGGGTCCATGAATTGCCCTCTGTGAGCTTGTCAACTTGCATACCTTGTCCAGGTCTTATTTGCGCATCTCTTGTACATTTAACAGTGAACAATTTTTTACTCGATTTACTGTTTTTTAAAATCTGTATGTTGTACATAATCCATAAATCTAACAGCTAGGTAATGGTATTTATAAAATGAAACCATTTTTCCTGGCAACCTAAAAAGGCTATTGTTTCTAGGAAAAATAAAAACATGTATGAAAACTAGATATCTCAAAGATATTATTTAATGATATCTAAATAATGTTAAACCAGGGGCGCCTGGGTGGCTCAGTCGGCTAAGCCTCCGACTTCAGCTCAGGTCAGATCTCACATTGGTGGGTTCGAGCCCCGCATCAGGCTCTGTGCTGACAGCTAGCTCAGAGCCTGGAGCCTGCTTCCGGTTCTGTGTCTCCTTCTCTCTCTGCCCCTCCCCCTCTCATGCTCTGTCTCTCCCTGTATCAAAAATAAAATAAAACATTAAAAAAATTTTTTTTAAATAAAAAAAAATGTTAAACCACATGCCAGTTAACCTATAGATGGTAATAACATTAATGGTGCAGCTGAAATCTATTTTTAAAATTATAAATTAAGGATCAGGGGAAAGGAGAAGTTTAACTTTTGTTAACAGGAGGGAATGATATTGACACAAAATAGGAATGTTGCCCTGAGACATGGTATTTAAATTTCCTCGAGATTAGTTTCTTTCTAAAGAGGCAGTGTGCTGTCTTAAAAAGACCTCAATTAACAGGAGATCTATTTTTCCATTTCTGTCTTTAAATTGTCCTAAATGGTTACATTCTTTGTGGTGAAAACTGTTCACATCTACAGCAAATGATTAATCATGGTCGTGTTCATGAGGGAAAAGACCATGTGGAGCTCACTGCTGCAGCTCCAGAGCCTAGAACATCAGAGAGTCTCAACACATATTTGCTGAATAAATCATTAAATAGGATAATATGTGTGAATAACATATCATGGGTGTGTTAATTCAATATATAACTGATTTACCACAAATATATCACATATGCAATACTGCAGTCAGAAAAAAGATAGCATTTAGACAACCTTTGTGGAATGTTACCAAAGTTTATTATATTGATGTTATTTGATTCACACAAGCAAGGACACACAAGCAAGGACATATACCAGAGTTTCAAATTTGTTTTAAAATGTATCTTCACAGAGAACATATAGAAATTAAAGAAAAAAATTTTCTCTCTATAGAAGTAGAAAATATGACAAATTTAGTTTTTGCTTTACAAAATTACACACCATTACATATCAGATATCTTTCTGATCCAATGCCTAGTGCCCTACTGGCTGTAAATTGAGGAACTACCAACACTAATTAGCAAATAAAATACACATCTAATAGGGCTCCTAAAAGATATGCTGTCGTATAACCCAGTACTTTGAATTTTAGCAGAGCAGCCAAAGATAAAAGAAAATAGCATGTCAGTCTCATAATTGATCATTATGTCACCTACCTTTCCTTATACAAAAACCATGCTTGTAAAATATTTGCTAAAGGCCATTTGATTTTGCTCAGATGTGAACACCAGACCTAATTAAAGAGTACATTTAATTTCTAATAAACCTCCTTTCTTTGTATGTTTTATGTTCTTGAATATATTTCTGCTCAGGTGTTGACTTCAGATCTTTGGCATTTTAAATGATGCAAAAATTAAAACAATAACATGTTCCATTTACAATTTACTGAAATAATCTACCCTTTTATCTAATACTTGGGTTAGTGATATAATTATATAGTTAAACAAATACACATTGAATATGAAACCTCACTATAATTCTATCCTGGAGGTCCATAACTGAGAGCATCTTATTTAGAAGTTCATGGATAATCAACCACTACTTTCTAAATAAGAGATCTTGAAAGAAAACCGTTTTATATCAAATTCCAAAATTTATATTATTTCATTAGCCAGGTTCCAGCTTATATATTAAGACATGAAAAATGTATTTACAGATTAGACACTCACCCACCCAGGCACCTAATAATTAGACCATTGAAACCTAGAAATCTGAGTGATCTATACTGAGATATGTATTATTTAAATGTCCTTTGATTATCTTATAAATTTGAAACTTTCCAGATGGAAGATAGGTGCTTATATTAATATAGAGAGAAAAGATCAAGAGTGATAGAATCCAAGAGGAGAGGCGGTGTATCCTTCCAAGCATCCTAGCCAGAAAGAGATAGCATGTTCAAATTGGGTAATTAAAGAAGAGCTTTAAAGGGAGATATTTATAAAGATCTTGGCTTAATAACTGGGAGGAGCTCTTCCTTGGTCTGCTGAGAAGTGGAAAGACGGTATTAGCCAGAACGAGGAGACGGAGCCATGTGGAGAACCACCTGACCTCAGGCAACCAGTCCTGGTGACCCATGGGAAGGGAGCCGAGGAAATAAACTCCCCACACTCACTTTTTCCTTTGTTGGTCACAACCTCCTCAGGAGCTCTCCTAATATACTCTAAAACCAGCCCTTGTTTGCAGAAGATAAAAGAGACCAGAAAAATGAGAGGCAGACCGCACCAGATTGGTAGGTGGCAGGTTTAATAAGCAAGGGAACTTCTTTCTATATGATGCTTGTCTTGGGCCGCCAGTAGATCTTCACACCCACCTACCAAATCTTGAAAGTTTATGTACAGCCCTTACCTAGGTTCAGTCACATATACCATGTGGGTGTCTCAATACCACATCACTATCTCAAAGGCTATGTCCATGGGGCAGCTTCCAGGAGCAGGGAAAGCAAATGGAACAGACATTCCAGAGGCAGAGGAGGGAGTAAAGAGCTTCTGATTGCCAGGGTCCAGGTCACAGGTCGTCCAGTCACCACATGCTCCCAAGGATCTCCCCCAGCACCTTTCTCCACTGGCCAAACCCATCCAGAAGCCAGAAAACATGGGGATCATTGATGTAGCCCATTATTAAAGCAGAGCAGAGTAGAGAAGAAGGCAAATGAATCTAGAGGAAATACTGAACACAAAAGAGAACCGAAAAGGACATCTGTTAGAGAGTCAAGGAAGTAGACAAAGGAAATGTGAAATGCCCAAGGGAAAGCAATAAGTTATCAACTAAATATGCAAGAAAAATGAAGAAGTCATCATGCTCTCAACTGGATGTCATAATAGAGTATAAGAAAGAAAGTATCTAAAGGTAATAGAAGAAATTCTAAAGAAATAGGTAAAGGAAAGGACATTAACAATTGTGCTGCAACTACTTTGCCTCAAAATTTTCTTAGGTATTTTTTAAAAATAAGTGGTATATTTTATTTCTCACAACAGAAGTGAAAGTTGTGATTATAACAATTTTAAAGATATAGAAACTACCACCCATAAGGAAATTTGCCCATTTATCCCACTTATAAGTGCCCCTGTATATTACTACTTAGTCACCGCAAAACAGTAACCACCAAAGCAAAGGGATCCAAAGTTGCCTTTAAATTAAGCCTACTCTGGTGATGAATCATGGCCTCAAGATTCTTCTGGCCTAAGAGGAATGAATAAAAACTTGTCTCCTTTCCAACAACTTCTGCATCTCCTTGTCTCACCAGGATCTCTGGAGACAACGCGCATAAGATTAGGCTGCTCGGTATGCCAAGTCACCTTCGACTAGATCTCTCATTCCCCTCCCTTCAAATGGAGCCAGGGAAAGTAAGTCAGGCAGATAGTCTTACATTACTAATGTATGGAATCCATTAGGCAATTCTATTTGGACCTAAAAATAATAACGCTGCTTTTCTTCCAACTTAAATCGGCTGTCGCTACCCCACACTCTTTCAAAGCTATTTCCAGAAAGTTTACATTGTAGCTATGGTAGCATATATGTCTTATCAAATCTCTTTTATCAACAAAATGAATTTTATATACTTTGGCTCTGGCTCTACAGTTTTCCTTAGCATTCCCTGTACATAACCACAACAAACTCCTGAGGTTTAGTAACAATAACAGCTAACATTTATAGTGGGTCACGCCCTGGACTAAGGATCAAGACATGGTTTATCTCATGGAATCTTCCCAGTAGATTTATGAGGTAGGTGTTAGTATTAGCCCCATTTCAGAACTAAGTAACTGAGGCTTAGATTAAGCAGTCCGACATTATTCTCATAGCAGGGAGTGTTAAAAATAAGCATTAAAACCCAGGAATTCTGGCTCCCCAACCTGCATGTTTAATCAGTGCTTGCTTCCTGATGTTTTAAGCAAAACTCCATTCCCACTGCCATTCCCTTTGTCTCCCAAGCAACTGACAGAGGGATGTGAAACTTGGCTTCTATTCCCTTTTTCAGAGTCACATTTTCTTTTTCCTCTTGATTTATTTATTTATCACTTTCCCCTCATTCCCTTTCTGGTTACAAACAGCATTTATTTTCCCTTACACTTAGCACAATATTAAAGCATCTTTCAACACACCCAGCTGACTACAACTTTCCCAGCAATGCCAATTAAGCGATGGACGTTATCAGGCCATCAAGTCATGTTCGAATGTGTCAATATAACAAAACTACAGTTTGCAAAATTGTACATTCAGACAAATTGTTGATAAGCACTACTTCATACAGTGCTTTACCGCTTCTGGTCAGGGAATCACCAATCAGGGAAATTGTGAAGAAAAAAAATGTGGCAATTCTGATGACTACATTAGTGACATAAAATTAAAACCAAAAATACTTCAGTCCTAGAAGCACTGAGGAGACTGGTTTCAATATGGAAAAAATCAAACCTCCTTCACTAATAATTAAAGAATCCTGTGTGGAATCTGAGACCTAAAGGCAAAATCGTTTTATTTGAATTTTCAGTATAATAACGTTTTCAGTATAATAATGTTTGAAATAGTGACTAACCAAACTCAGATGTGAGAAAAGATCGCTTCAGAAATACCAGACAAAAGAAAATTAAAGACTGTCAGCATTCTCAAGGGAAGGCACAAACATTAATAGTCTCATTTTGGTATGTATAGTAACATAAAGCTTCTATATGTATATATTTTCTTTACAGCCATGACAATGTATCCAGAAGCTTGCTTTCTCTACGGCACTGATTAGGATTATTGTTTTTGAGTCTGCATTTTCATCTCTCCTTTCAAATCCAGCCCCAAATCATTGTTTTTGCCCATTTCTTATGTTTTACCATATGCAATTAGTATAGGTACTCACAGGAGTGTGGGACAGCTGGAGTTACTATGAAGTTGGAGAAATAAATTTTGCAGCCAGCCTGACACTGATTTAAAATGCATTTCAGACTGATGAAAGCTGGTGGATTCACAGTCCCCGAGACTGAAGTTCTCTGGTTCTCCACTGAACAAAGAACGCCCGGGGAACTGCAGTGCCCCATAAACTTGCTTCAGCTGTGAGGTGACATTCACCATAAAGAGGCATGTTGGGTAGGTACAGCTGAAAGAAGTGGATTATCAGAAAGCCACTCATCACTTAGTTCTGAAAAGAGTAGTTGGATTGCTTCTGTTGTTATATGAGTCAAATTAGAGCATCTGCATTGTCATTCATTCAACAATAATTTTAGGATTGTTTATCATGGTTTCCCCCCCCTCAAAATGCCTAGAATTCCCAAATATGGGAGACTGCCTGGAAGTTTAAATGTGTCTTTATTCAGAACTTTTCACTAACTTGCTGTGCAAAATTAGACAAGTTCCCATGTCTATGATTTCATTACCATGTCTATTAAATGTCTATTAAACTTTTTCAGCTCTAAAATCCAGATATATGGCCACAATTTATCACCGGAGGAGAATGTGCCCCACAATCCCATAGAGATACCTTGACAAAGTAGCATATTGTATTCTGTCAGACTTTTTGGATTGTAAAACAGACAGCTAAGATTAGGAAAAAGGAAAATCTCATGTGATTTTCACAATAATTTGCAAAGGTGTATCACAAAAAGTTTTGGTTTTGGTTTTCTGGTCCCATTTTACATGCTGGATGGGCATTCTAGCAATTTCCTGTCTCATTCCTACACAATTTCAATTAAAAAAAAAACAGAGAACAAGAAGACAACTAGACCTTGCCCCTTTGGCAAGGTAGATAAATGTTTTAAGACTGAGCTATAAGGAAGAAACTCAGAAAAGATAGCTGTTGGAATTTGCTCTAACAAAGCTGGTTCTCCAACATTCAGAAATATTCTCATGCTATCGTTCATGCTATTTGCCTCCAAACAGATTTTTCCAGTTACATAGACCTCGTATTGAAATAAAACTGGAGGAAAAAATATAGCTCAGTAGAGTTGTCTTATTACCCAACAGATTTAAACCAGATCTAATAGAATGGCAGGGGAATGACAAGCAGGGCAAGAAAAAGCACAGCAAGTGACATAAAAAGCATGTGCTCTTTTGGATTCTGACCTCAATCAGGGCTTAGGGTTTGGGAGCATTTGGACTCTTTGTGTGAGCCATGTCATCTTGATTTTCCTCTCTCTCCCACTCTTAATCCTTCTGCTCTAATTCACCTAACTCACACACACACTCACACATAAAACACTCCAACATACAAACATTTAATTCAACCTGCCTGTTTTTTCCCTACATCCTTATGTTGCTGAAACCAGTCATCACATTGCAGAATGTTATGTGATCCAAGGTAACGTACTCAGGTTGCAGGGAACTTCCAGCTATCTCCCTGTGTTGTTCAAAAGATAATACTAGCCTCTTTTAAGTGTGGAAGAAACTATACATGGAAAATGTTATCAGAAAACCATCTAGGATTTCCTTAATTTAACCCATCATTAAAACAAAATCTCTTTTTTAGAGGCACTAAACACATGGAGGAAATAATGCATTTATCTACCTACTAGAGAGGTCAGGCTTAATTGCTTGTCTTCCAATAAAAGTCTATTAGATGAGAAAAGAGGAGGGGAGGGAGATAATGGGCAAGGAGAAGTGATTATCAAATAGAGAAGGAAGCCAGTTTTAACACCAAGTCCTTAACATGTGTGGGGATACTCCATGCTACCGGCAGCATTCTATTTATGGTGACCTCAACTCTATCATTGCATGTTTTTGAGTCAATTCTCTGAGCCAAAAAATAGGACGGGAACCAAGCAGGACAGAACTCTTGTCTACCAAACAGGAAGTGTGTAATCATACTCTAAGTTATGTCTCCTTCACATCTAGAAGGGCAACTGCAGGTCTGAGAAGCAGCACTGAGTAGTGGAAAGAATCATGAACGTTCCATTATGTACAAGAAAGCCTCCAACTAGTCCTGTCTCAGTCTCTCCAACTGTGAAATGATAACAATAATGCCTTCCTTGCCTGCTTTAGAGGTTTGCCATTCCCATCAAATCAAATAAATAACAGCACTTTTATTTATTGCGCACTTAGATAATAGTCATGCAAAAGATTTCACAAGCATTATCTCAATTAGCCATTAAAGCAAACTGATGAAATGAGCACCATTGATCCAGTTTTGCAGTTGAGAATAGCTAGGCCCAAAGGAATTAAAATCCCACAGATTATAAGTGGAAGCAGAGAGATTTGATCCCAAAGATTTTTAAATTTTTTTTAAAAAACATTTATTCATTTTTGAGAGACAGAGCCAAAGGTGGGGAAGAGTAGAGTGAGAGAGGGAGACACAGAATCTGAAGCAGGCTCCAGGCTCTGAGCTGTCAGCAAGGAGCCTAAAGCAGGGCTCAAACTCACAAACCATGAGATCATGGCCTGAGCTGAAGTCAGACGCTTAACTGCCTGAGCCACCCAGGAGCCCCTGATCCCAAGGATTTTAAGTGACATTTTATGTAGGTGATATGAATGAGACTTCAATCTTCTCATTGAATACCAACAAGGAGACTGCTCTGTTCCTCCAGCCTCTTTGTTTTCAAATGACAATGACATTTAGTGATAATAATTGCACTTCTGATAAAAAATTTCCACAGTCAAGTGCTAAATTAATAGGACACCAAACCACCAAGGTTTAAGTTAAAAACTTGATGAAAATTCAGAGGACGGAAGTTTCTCCATTCATAGGTAAAGCTTTTTCTTTCTCCCACTATCTTTTACTTCTATGAAAAGGCTAAGGGGAAGGTCCTGCTACTTTTCTGTCTTCTTTGCCCTTGAATGCTGCTAATAATTACCTTCTGCCCATGATACTGTCCTCTCATTTACCCTAAAAATGGAACTTTTTTTAAATTAAAGTCTTCAGCGGAAAAGGTGATATTAGGTCGTCTAAGGTCCTATCTGCCTTTCAAAATCCGGTTAAGGGCATTTATTTCTCTTATTCAGGAAAAGATGCAAATAACCCCTTTGACCAAACTGCTATCTAATTAGACCAAAAGCACTAAAAAGTCACTTACTCATCACTTACTCAATCCAGCTCTGAAACAGACAAAGGTTTGTCTGTTTTGGGTGGTTTTCCCCATAGGTAGATAATTGAAATGCTTCTAGTCTGGCGGCTTAAGTACTAAAGTGTCATAGTGATGAGTGTCATAAGATAAATAGAGGGATAGCTTCTTACAAATATATATGTATATACTTATATGTGTGCACATATACACTTGCAATCTGGTGTTGCATATGGATGCCTGGAATAAGTAATGCAAAGTGGTCTCTTCTAATTTCCATTTAAACAGGGGCTTAAGAAGGATCAGGGAGCACCACTCTGCCCTGAAAGGCTACAGCCTAAAAAGAGTGACAGGGATTGTCATCTGTATTATAATCATTACCAACTTCCAAAAAAAAGACCCTTGTTAGGAAAGGATCCATCTCTGCAGGGGTTATCCAAGACTGCGGTGCTTAGATAAAATACGTATCAAGGACTAATGTCAAAAATCCAAATTACATTTAAAAAAAAAAGACATTACATTAAAATAGTGATAAGCTGGGTATTTATAGAGAATTTATGTATCTTTTAACATAATTAATGATATAAAACAGTGAAGTTTAAATTTAAAGTCCTCTATTGTAAATATGCCTCTAAATTTACATGTATCATTAGAATGAAAATAAAAGTAGAATGGTGAGATTAATAAGTATCATCTAAACATGGATTTGGTTTTTGTCCATTACAAAAGAAAGCAAGAATTTCTTCTTGTATTAAATAGATTCTAGTTAACTGTAGGGCATTTGCTAAAACTAATATTAATATTATCTTAGTTAACTTTTCCTATATAACAAGTGCTGGGTAAATAAACCCTGTATGAAATCTGGAATGTAATTTATAATGAATTTGTGCTAATGATATTTAATGTGCCTAGTTAAAATGGAAGCTTTATTGAGAATAAATGTTGCTCATTTACTTCAAAGGGAGTTACCAAACATGTGTAATTTGATGGTAATTGAAGAAATAAAACAATGTTAGCTAATATAAGTAGGATTTACAAATTTCCTTACGAAAATGCAGTACATATGTTACATATCTTTCTTAATTGTTTAACTAGTAAAAAACTTAAGACCATGGGCATACCAAAAACTCACACAGATAACGATTTGAGAATATGTGTTTATGGGAGGCAGAATAATGGCCCCACTCAAAATTTGTACACCTAATTCCCTAGAGTTTGTGAACATGTAACGCTGCAAAAGGGGCTTTACAGATGCAGTTAAGGTTATGGACCTTAAAACAGGAAGATTATCATAATCCTGGATCATCCAGGTATGCCCAATTTAATCATATGAGCCTTTAAAAGCAGAAAACTTTCTCCAGATGAGGTCAAAGAGATGCAGAAGAACAAGCCAAAGAGATGAAGCCCCAGAGGAGGCCACTGGGAAGTACAAAAGGGCCCCAACCACCTTTGCTGGCTTTAAGATGAAGGTTATTCGGGCCACTTTGAGAAACTGTGAAGGACTCTTGGCCAAAAGCCAGCAATGCAGTGGTGATCTCAGTCCTACAACTACTTGGAACTGAATTCTACCAAGAGCCCAGATGAGCCTGGAAAGAGTAGATTCTCTCCTTGGAGCAGCCTATATAGAAGACAACTCTACTGCCATTCTGGTTTTAGCCTAGTGACACCATGGTGGCTCTCTAACCTACAAAACTGTGAGATAAGATATGTGTGTTGTTTTGAGCCAGCAAGTATGTGATCATTTGTTAAGGCATCAATAAACAACTAATAATACATTGTATTTATATGTACAACATAAATACTTATTAGTAGGTGAATGTTAAAATGATCAGAATTCACTTTCATGGTAGAACCTCATGGTATTGATATGAACTCAAATTTTGAAATTCTAAAATTTTAGAGGACAAATTCTTTAAGATTTAACATCTTAACTCATGACTTAAAACTAATATTTAGTCAACTAAAAGAATCCACACTTTTTAAAAAAATGAGACCTGGTGTTTCATATTCAACTATAGCAAGGAGGGGTGCTCACAGTGTGACTTTTTTTCATTTTCCTAGGTAAAGGTTGTGTGATCTTGCTCCCCCCTCTTTCATTTCCTTCAAAAAAAATGTTTAAATATAACTGCAGTTTATTATCACAGCTAGTCTTTATTCATCACTGAAAGGTATTTTTGAACAAATTTTTAGAAATTTTAAGAAATATTAGAATCCACTCATGTGAAAAATGCTCTAGTTTTAATTTTATGCTCACTATCAACCGAAGATGTGATTTGGCTTCTATGACTGTAATCCAATTTTCTAGAAAATAAAATGTGAAGATAATAATATAACCACTATTTATTAAAAGCATAATATCTAACATATATTATCTCAATAACTTAATACTCCACAGTTAGGTATTCATACTCGATTGTACAAAAGGGGACATAGGTTCCTAGGTGTTTATTAACTTAATTAAATAAAAGATGAAAATCTTTCCTAGTGTGTTCTATCTTATAACACGGAAAAAACTTCTTGGTCTACTGGAGTCTATAAGCATCAGCCCAGCACCTGGTAGGTTCTCAAAATTTAAAAATAAGTATGTGTATATAACAAGTATATACTAATTTATATAAAATATAATTTATATAAAATATAACTTACTATATATTTATACTAATGCCATTATAGCCATGGTATTTAAATAGAATGGCTTTTTATCCATCTGACAATTTCTTTTTGGATAATAAAACTAAAATGGTCTCTCTTCTAATCATAAATTTGTTCTGCTTTGATCTTCAACTTTACTTCTATCTTATGCTTTTCTTATTTAACCTTACCCAAAACTGTAGAATTATTACCAAAATTTTTTTATTTGTGAAATTTGCAATGATTTTTTATTTTTTGTGGGCATATTCTAATTCTTTTTTTTAAAAATATTTATTTATTTAAATCAAGTTTGTTAACATACAATGTAGTTTTGGTTTCAGGAGTAGACTAATTCTTAAAGAAAAAAGTATTTTTATACCAAATATCTTTGCTGTTTTATTCAAAATAAAATATGGCACCCACATATCCAGAAGTTGAATTTCCAGCAACTTCAATCAATTATCTAGTTTCAACTTGCTGCATCATTCAGCTGTGCCCTCCCGGCATGCTCATCCCTATTCCTCAAGCTTCCATAGACAGAGAGGAAATGCTCTCTGAGAAGAAAACAAAAAGCACTGAGTGAACACTATTCTCTCTCTCCCCATCAGCACCCATCCCCCACGGAAGAGAGTTTTCCTCACATGATGAGACCAGAGGGTTCAATATCTATGAGGTGCCTATCAAAAATGTTCACTTTTTCTAATTCTGTTTTTGTATTTGGAAATCAGCACTGAATAATGTATTTCAATGTATGGGGGAGTTTTGATAAAATAATAAAACATAAAGTTCAACATCTATTTAAAATTTGTGCTTTTGGTGAGTAACTACCTGATTTTTTTCAGAGGGAAGCATGGGAAAATAATCTCACCAATACTTTCACTCTCCCTATTTTGCTTGTTAAAAAAAATAAAAAATATAATAATATATAAAAAGTATAATTTCTATAATGGAAATTCCCAAAGATCCTCAGATTGTGTACAAATACATCCCTTCCTCTGTGCTCACTTAGCAATTTGCTCCTATCTTGGCAATAAGACTTAATACTTGCATTGTATTGTTTGTTCTTATGTGTATTTCCTGTCCCCCTAGCTTCTCATCTCAGAACTTCCTTGCTACTCCTGATACCTTTTTCTCCTTTATATTCATTTTCAATTTGTATCCCAGTCCTAGAGATTTCACTTCCCAAACACTCTAAAATGTGTTCCCACAACTGCCCCCACCTCCATCAAAGCCCCATCACCTAGTCCTGCAGCATAAGAAGTGCCTCCTCACACCTAATCATACCTGTCAAACATCTTTTCTACTCTACAGACTTGGAGATCTTTCCAAATGGAAATCAGATAATTTCTCATGCTCTTGGCTACCTCTCAGCTCTTCTTGAGTGACTTTTACCCTCTAAGATTTACCATCTAAATATACATTGAATTCTTAGTATATGCTGAACACATTGTGTCAAGTACTTTACATATATCACTTTGTTCAGTCCCCTCACAGACCACTCTGAGGTTACATGTAACTTGCGTGATCTCCTTAAACATCTGATAAAGCTGATACAGAATGCGGTTAAATAATTTGCTTAAAGAGCCACAGCTAGTTACTGGTAGCTCTTTGTTCAAAACCAAGTTGTATGAGTCCATAGTGGACACTGTGAATCATCACTTCATACTTTAGCTTTCATTTAGTTTTTTTACATGCTTCCTGTTCCTCTTTACTTTCTTTGCACATCTTTCTTCCCCCTACCTGAGCCACCCTCCTCTCCATCTTTGCCTTGATAGCCACTTTTGATTCATTGTATCTGCTTAAGTGTGACTTACGCACAGAAGATTTTCCTAATTCTCTAGCCCATTCCTGCTTTCAACCATATTCTAATAATTACCTAATCCTTTCATGTGGTATGGTACAAACTGCTGGTACTTTTTGAGCATCACATCTTTTAGCTCTGTCCTCAGAGACAGATTCAATAAAGCTCTTTCTCCTGCTTTAGTTTGAAAATGTCTAGGTTGGGACCTTGTCTAGCATGACTTGAATCAGGTCCTATTTCTACTGCTTGATTCTGATCAAAGAAGCCATATCATGATGGACTTCTGACTATCTGGACCATTCTGAGAAAGAGTAACATTACCCTTTGCTAAGAAGACACTCTATATCACATCCACCACAACATCTGCGTAGATATACTTGACTAGGTCTCAGAAACTAGTCCAACTGAACTTAACTAAAATAGTGACAACATAATAACCAATTACTATAAGCAAAGCATAGCTTGATGTTTTGCTTATGGTATTCAATTCATATTGATGATAATCTTGTGAGGTAAGGATCCTTATATGTATTATTATCCAATTTCCCAAATGAGAAATTAAGGCTTAGGGAACTTAAGTCACTTAGTCAGAGTCACATAGCTAGAAAATGCAGAATGAACTCAAAATTGTCTAACTCTAAAGTTTTTTTTGTGTTCTGATCTGCTAAGAATTCTGACTTGTTAATAGCAAAGATATTTGAGTGTAGAGAGTGAGCCAAAATGTTCTAGATGATTAGCTATATCAGTATGCAGACACAAAGAGCAGAATCTGCCCAGTAATTATTCCCTGAGTGTGTACAAAGGTGGCATGTCAGGAAGAAGAAAAAGATGTCTACAAAATACAGTGAGGGTTTTCTCTGTCTACTAGTAGTGAAGGGGTAAATGTAAATAAATAAGATTATGTGAAGTTGTATTGACCACAGCTATGCACACACAAACATACACAAGCAGTGGTGCCTGGCTGGCTCAGTGCGTGGAGCATGCAACTTTTCATCTTGGAGTTGTGAGTTCCAGGGCTGTGCTAGGTGTAGAGATTACTTAAAAATAAAATCTCAAAAAATATATATATAAGCAAACACATAATGAATAAGCAAGAAATTTCAGGCTATTCCAATACTGTGTTTGTTGTGTATGTCCCATCCTAGAGGTTGAATAAAGTCCCTCTCTCAAGATGGCACAGAAGGATAAATGCATATGTTGATCAGAAAACCATAATTAGGTGCACGCATTTTAATTTTCAAAGTTGAAAATTTTATTTAATTCTCAAAAGCATTGTATTCTAAATCTAGTGAAGATAAATCATTATAGGAGAAAATACAAATTGAATTTCATATGCTAACACTTTATTTTAGGGATTCAGGAATAAAAGATAAAGAAACTAATTTTCTATAAATCCTGATACATTATCAAAATGGTACATTAAATTCTTCATATTAAATTATTTAACTATTTAGCACATTATAAAATTTAAAATGACATTTCTGTTTTAAATGATTACAAGGCATTGAATTTGAATATAATTTAATAAAAGCATGCAAAATGCATTACCATACCATATGAAGTCAATCTGATCAATTTCATAATACTACATATTATGATGTAGAATATAATTAAAAATGTATTAACATAGTTTCCTTAAAAGCATTTTTTCTCTGTTATTGGGCATATGACCGAATGCTTTAATTTATTCTCTAAACATTATCTTGACACTATTGATTTCTGTAATTGTTTTTTGGATTATTTAACCAGGAAACATTTCAAGATTTTAGTTTTATGAAGTACATGATATACAATTAGTAGTGTTAGAGATCTTAGAATGTTCCATAATTAAACCAGAGAAGTAATTTATTCTAATTCTGATGTTTTTAAAAAGATGAGATGAAAATAAATTTAAAAATCTGAGAAATTTAAAGAAAATGATATATTTGTGAATCAGGTTTTAAACATCTGTAATGGAACATTCAAAAGTGTTCACTCAAAATAAAATAATAACAAAGTCATAGACTTTTAACATAACAGAATTGACTGACATTTTTCTTTGTACTTTCAAACATTCAATCAGTTACATGTATATATAAGTACCTTCTACGCAGTCAAAATATTTCTATATGCATTGAAAGCTAGAAAAAATATTCCATTATATTCAGTTATATTCAGTTCAGTTCAAATGACATCTGACTCTAACAAAAAATTTATAAGTAAATTAAAGTAGGTTTCTTTTTTAAAAAAAAATAAAGTAATAAAGCAGTTCAAGTACAGAGTAGTTCTCAGATCAATGGACCCAATCAATGGCATGGTGCCCTCAGTCCAACATTTGGGCACAGGTCATTAATGGGTAGTATACAAATCTCTATGTTTGCATCTTCCACAGTGAAGTTCTCCATGCCTCCTCATCCGTCCTGTCTTCTTCCTTAATAACTTAGCCCCCCACAGACTAACAACTAACAAACTACAACTGTAATGATTCTACAACTAACAAACATCAAAATGAAGTTCATTCTAAACCCTACACCTGACGAATGGGGTTCAATTAATTCATGTTTATGTTTTGGTGATGTGAATTGATATCACCAGCTCTAAAATTTCCTTTGCTTTTGAGAACTTACATATTTAAATTAGGGCTGAATACCAATCCCTATACATATCCTGTAAGCACTTTTTAGTTAACATCTTAAAAACTGAAGTCACACCATCTTTACTCCCTAATCCATGCCTGTCTCTACCTGTATCCCCTGATTCAATGCACCAATATCTAACCATTGCTCAAGGCAAGACTCAGGAGCTATTCTAGGTGCTTTCCTTTCCTCACTCCACATTTCTCATCCCCTACATTAATTAATCACCACATACTGACTGGCTTCATTTTAGGTTCATGACCATTAAATTCCAGTGTGCTCTTAGCAATCCTACAGCACCTAGCCAGTTAGTTCTCTCTCTCCTAAATGACTATTTCACTACTTCTCCTTCTCAAACTACCAATATACATCACTGGTCTTCATTGTCAGCTGATGACTATGCATATTATTTCGCTGAGATGAGAAATAGAAGCAATTGAAAAGACTTTATTTTTTAATATAATTTATTGTCATATTGACTAACATACAGTATATACAGTGTGCTCTTGGCTAGGGGGTAGATTCCCATGATTCATTGCTTACATACAACACCCAGCACTCATCTCATCAAGTGCCCTCCTCAATGCCAATCACCCATTTGCCCCTCTCCCCCACTCCCATCAACCCTCAGTTTGTTCTCAGTATTTAAGAGTTTCTTATGGTTTGCCTCCCTCCCTCTCCATAACTGTTTTCCCCTTTACCCTCCCCCATGGTCTTCTGTTAAGTTCCTCAAGGTCCACATATGAGTGTAAACATATGATACCTGTCTTTCCCTGACTGACTTATTTCCCTTAGTATAATATACCCTCCATGTCCATCCACGTTCTACAAGTTCCTGCCTCCACATCTGCCCTCTGCATCAGGACCCACCTTCATTGGGTCTTCTAACCAGCCACTCTGTATGCATCCAGCTCCATTCCTTTATCAAGAGGAGGGCTCAGTCACCTACATCATTCATTTTCTTTCTCTTTCTCTCTCGGATTATTCCCATAGACATATACTCAACTGAGAAATAACTACCACTTCTCCCTGCATACCTCACTAGTTACTGCTGTTTCTCCATTCCCTTTAAAACAATCCTCCCTCAAAGGATAGTCTAGTCACTGTCTCCAATTTCTCTTTTTTGGATTCTCTTCCTCTATGCCTATTTTTGTATTTATTTTTTGTCAAAGTTATATATTTTAGTTGTAAAATTTGTTAAGAAGACAATGCTATCCTATATTCTTTTCCTGAGTCAAAAGAAATTTTAAATCATTTAGGTAAGTTGCTTGATATGTTATGAATACAATTCATTGGTGACATTCATATGTTGAAGCCAGAATTCCTAGTACCTCAGAAGGTGTTTACAGGCAGGGTCTTTCAAAAGCTAATTAGGTTAAAATAAGGTAATGACAACCTTGTTATGAATTGGTGCTTGACCAATAACATTTATAAAACATTATTTATTGTAAAATGCCCCTAGTTTTTAGATATGCTAAAATGTGCCAGTTATAATTAATAAAATTCAAAATGTTATCATTTGGTTTGATATATAATGCTTACATTTTAGATTCATGCGTATGTTAATCACTGCAGAGGTGAATTTACTGTGAAGTTAGTAAAGGACCCTTCACTGGGATGGGTGCTCTCAAGTGGGGGAGGGGGGGCGAGATCCAGAAATGGATTTGCATGATGATATTTTGTTGTTGTTGTTCTGTTTTCTTTGTTTTTTTTTTAAATTGCAAAAGCAAGGTATTTTAATGAAAACAGTTAAGTTACCAAGGCTTTTCCAGACTGAGTTTACGTGTATAATCTGTCATCTTACTCCTCCTGATCAGTTAGGCATAATCATATCTGTAAGAGAAACTGACCTGAAGATACTTTGAGTCTGGATTTTGCGGAATATCTTTATGTAGTTTACTGTCACTGCCATGTGCCAGCCATCCTGTTAAGTTGTTATTGCTGCTGCTAACTGCCTTAATTCACCACACATCATGCCCTGAAGTGCAGGGTGAAGTCTGATTGCCATAGAAATAGGCTCCAGGGCACCAAACACTGAGAATATATGGTTGAGAAAGAAATGTATGGAGCCTGAAATTAGTAAGTCATAGTTGGAGGATTCAGTAGTTCACATTAAAGCCTACTCAAAATACTATTCTTCTTTTTAAGCTTTTAATTTTGAGAGAGAGAGAGAAAGAGAGTGCATGAGAGGAGGAAAGGCAGAGAGACAGAGAGACAGAATCCCAAGAAGGCTCCGTGCTATCAGTGCAGAGCCCAATGTAGGGCTGAATGTCACCAACCATGAGATTATGACCTGAGATGAAATCAAGAGTAGACCATTTAACTAACTGAGCCACTCAGGCACGCCAATACTCTTCTTCTTTTAGAAATATACCCTATAATGCAGTACAATCTTGGTGTTGACAAATATAACACATAATTTATAATATGCTACTACAGTGAGAACATCACTCACAAACTGTTTAAGAATTGTTGAATCAAAGTACTGAAGACCAGTCTCTGCCTCAGAAAATCTGAAATGTCCTGAGAGCTTACTGTAATATATAAAGATTGATAAAGACTTTTCCCCAAATTTGACAAAAATCTTGAACTTCACTTAACATCAGAATAAATTGTTAAAAAATATTTTATCAATTATCAATAATAAAGCACAAAATTTTTTAATAAATAAGATTTTTATGTTAATTTACTTTTGAGAGAGAGAGAACAAGTGGGGCAGACACACACACACACACACACACACACACACACGGTGGGGGGGAGAGAGAGAGAGAGAGAGAGAGAGAGAGAGAGAATCTGAAGCAGGGTCCAGGCTCTGAGTTGTCAGCACAGAGCCCAATGTGGGGCTAGAACTCACAAAGCATACGATCATGCCCTGAGCCAAAGTCCAATGCTTAACTGACTGAGCCACCCAGGTGCCCCATAAAGCACCAATTTTTGAGTAACCATGCTGAAGGGGAAACTAAAAAATCTTTCTTTCCTCTCTCTACAGAAAATGATATTACAATATTACGTTCACAAGAAGGAAATATAATACATAGCCAAAAGTGTAGGAAAAATGTATTACAGAGGTATGTGTCAGGGAGTTAGTTAATATAAGTCATGTTTTATTTCTCTGGATTTTGTGATATCTGCAGTATTTTGTGTGTTTCTAATTCTGTGATTTTCTGTGGACTATTTCATCACAACTAATTTTTCTAACTTTGTTATTTTTTTGAAAGAGGACCCTCATAATTGTATTCACTTCAGTCCCTAGTAAACCTGGAATTTTCCCCAGCTATGATTACTCCTTTCCTGCAAACTGGCCTCTTTTCAGTCTTTGGAAGACATCATGCTCTTGGTCCAGACCTTTTCCTTTGCTGTCCCCTCGTCAGAACGATCTTCCCAGAAATCAACAGGACAGGACTTGCTCTGCACTTCCTTTTGGGCAATACTCAAAGATTACACATTAGAGAGACTTCACTCACCATCCTTTATAAATAGTATTTCCACCCATATGTAGAGTAGTTAGATAAAATATAGGAAACCCAGTTACACTTCAATTTCAGATGAACAATGAGTAATTTTTTAGTATAAATATGTCCCTCCCAAATGCATGGAATAACTTATTGTAAGAAAAATATATACATTGTTTATACACACACACACACACACACACACACACACACGCACACATTGTGTGCGTGTGTGTGTGTGTGTGTGTGTGTGTGTGTGTAGGCTAAATCTGGTTACTCTACCCCCATACTTCCTAGCCCCTTACCCCACTTCCTAGCACTTATCATCATGTAAAACACTACACATTTATGTTTTTCTTATTGCCCATCTTCCCACCAGAATGTAAGCTCCATGATGGCAAGGATGTTTGCCTGTGTTGTTCCTTCCTGCATCCAAGTACTCAGACTGGTGCCTGGTACATAGGGACTCCACGATTATTTATTTAAAAAACTAATGGAGAAGCAACCTAAACTTTACAAATTTACTTCCCAAACACTTCTCAAATCATCTTTTTTCTATCCTAATAACTCCTGCTCTAATCAAGTTCTCAGACTATCACTATTGTGTTCTAACTGGTCTCACTGCTTCCAGCCCTGCTGTTCTGAAATCCATTCACCATAGACAGCCATATCAACAAACCGAAAACACAAATCTAACCAAACAATTTCCCCGCATAGACCCCCTCAACCTATCAACTCCAGGGAAAAATCCAAGCACTTTCACATGGTGCTCATGGTATTTTTTGTGGTACTCCCACCCATTCTTAATCTCATCTGTCACAGCCCCCCCCATAGTTTCTTCCATATTCCAAATATTGATGCACTAAATTTGCCCATAGTACACCCTAATCTCTTTTTCATCTAATTATTTCATATTCTTAATGACTCACTTTAATTACCATTCTTCTACAGGAATCCTTCCCTTAAATGCTTAGGCTGGACAAAGTTTGTGTGTGTGTGTGTGTGTGTGTGTGTGTGTGTGTGTGTGTGTTTCTATAGCTCTCTGTGCACAATTATATCATGGTATAGTTTGTATTGTATTAAAGCCACCCATATGTTTCTCCAACTAGAATTTAAATACTCAAATATAAGGACAGAGTGGCATTTACCTGATTCATGGCAACCAGAATAATGCATTGCACAAACAACCTTTCACTGGTGTTTTTTGAACTAAATAAATTTGACTAAGTTATCCAAATTAAATACTTAAGTATATCACATGCAGACTGCTAAACTGAGGTTATTAAAAGATCTCTAATGCCCAGGAGTCCTAATAAAAAAAGATATCAGTAGATTTATCAAAATAAAGGGAAATAATCTGTGAATAGTCTATATTTAGAAATGGCAAAAGGTTCCAGATAAGTGAGATAATGAAGTTGAGAATGTGATTATAACCACAGGGACTAAGCAGAAAGGAGTAGAGTCTTGTAAGAAACTGAAACACAGGGGTTGCAATGGCTCTATGAAAGCAGTATACGTTGGTGTTTAGGATTTGGAAGGCCCAGAAATGTTGGGCTTCAAGTGAAGAGAAGCAAAGTGACAGGAGGTGGCTCGTGGTATATTATCTGTCAACTAGAGACAGGGAACAGGTTCACCTTGCCAGCCCAGGCCAAAGGAAAAGGATATGAGCAGACTAGGCTTTTGTGGGATAAATGCAGTAAGGGACTAAAAGAATAGCCTCACAAGAATACATTTTTATTTTTAAAAATAAGTCTTAGGTTGGTCTACATGGTACATTTTCTACCCAAATTTCACAATATTTCTATAATCTCCCATAGAATGCAATCCCTTTTACGTTCTTCAAAAATAACCAAGATGAAGTCAGGGAGGCATAAAGAAGAAAAGTGAATGAGGAGAAGAGAAAGAGAAATCCACAAAGAAGTCCTATTAGAAAGAAGGAGTGACCCCTCTTCAGTGCCTGGACAAGCTCTCATCTAGAGGGTGGACCACAGCCCCTGCCTTTTATAGGGGAGAGCTGAGTGACAAAAACAGGAGTCCCTAACAGAGAATGACACTGGAGTCCTCCACCCAGTAATTCATAAACCTTTTCTGCCTTTGAATTTGTAGGGAAGCTTTAAAAATTGAATGGATTTCTAAGCCTCTTCCCCAATCCCCTCCCCCCACACCAGCTGCCATTCCTATTGAATCTGATTTTTGTGTGCAGATCTCACCACTTTGTATTTAGAAATCTCTCAGTTTACCATGCTTCTAGGTGTGGCTGGACTACTGGAAGATTCTGATGACAAGCTCATCCCAAATCCTAAACTGTCTTGACCTGTTTCTTCCTTTGCCAGTGTCCCAGGACACTGTAGTTGCCTGAAGAATTTTTTCATGTTACAGCTCCACAAAACTTGTTTAAAAGAATGGAAATATGACACATAATTTTTCTTTCTCTTTCTAGTTCTCTCTTTTCTTCTATTAGAATTCCATCAGTTAACAAGAATCAATAAAATAATTCACACAGTATTTCACCAGCCAGGAACTTTGTTTAAAAAAACAAAATGAATAGGCAACCGACAGAATGGGAAAAGATAGTTGCAAATGGCATATCAGATAAAGGGTTAGGATCTAAAATCTACAAGGAACTCACCAAACTTCACACCCACAAAACAAATAACCCAGTGAAGAAATGGACAGAAGACATGAACAGACACTTCTCCAAAGAGGACATCCAGATGGCCTCCAGGCACATGAAACGATGCTCAACATCACTCATCATCAGGGAAACACAAATCAAAACCACACTGAGATACCTCCTCACACCAGTCAGAGTGGCTAAAATGAACAAATCAAGAGACTATAGATGCTGGCGAGGGTGTGGATAGACGGGCACCCTCCTACACTGTTGGTGGGAATGTAAACTGGTGCAGCCACTCTGGAAAAGAGTATGGAGGTTCCTCAAAAAACTGCCAGTAGAACTCCCCTATGACCCAGCAATAGCACTGCTAGGGACTTATCCAAGGGATACAGAAGTGCTGATGCATGAGGGCACATGTACCCCAATGTTCACAGCAGCACTGTCAACAATAGCCAAAACATGGAAGAGCCTAAATGTCCATCACCTGATGAGTGGATCAAGAAGATGTGGTATACTTACACAATGGAGTACTACATGGCAATGAGAAAGAATGACATATGGCCATTTGTAGGAAAGTGGATGGACCTTGAGGGTGTCATGCTAAGTGAAATAAGTCAGGCAGAGAAGGATAGATACCATATGTTTGCACTCATAGGTCTACCAGGAGAACAGGAGAAACCTAGTGGAAGACCAGGGGGAGGGGAAGAGGGAAAGAAAGTTGGGGAGAGAGAGAGGGATGCAAAACTTGAGAGACTATTGA